>NC_089230.1:18224604-18501915 GCF_963924675.1 Phocoena phocoena | reverse complement strand
TTTCTTTTTAGATAGGAAGCATTCCTTCCTGCGACAATCTGTAATATAACAAGGGTAATATTGTCAAGACAACAGAACATAATGTGCCATTATGAATGTAGAGAAAGGGGCAATGTGTCTGTTTTTATTTCAAAGTTATTTACCTTTAGCCATGGTTAAATCCTAGTGTGCTTCCCTGGCTTCCAAGTCTTCCGAGTTAGGATTTCAGCTGCCTGTGTCAGCCCTGATTTTTTTTTAATCTCCTTACCCAGCCTTGGCCTAGGTGTTGTCTTAGATATTCCTGTAGTCTAACATCATAGACTACAAAAGAACATGAGCCATGCTTTATGGAGTGTCCTGGCCTCACGTATGGGAAGTACTTAAACACTTTTTAAAACTGAAAAATATAAAGATAGAATTTACATCTTCATTACACAAAGAAGGTGCAAAATAATCCACTTGAACTTTTTGCTGTTCTACTGAAAAATTAACCTGTAAACACAAAATTTTTAATTGAAAAAAGAAACTCTCATGTTTATTCATTAATTCAACAGATGTTTATTAATTGTTTATTAATTGAATTACCCCACATGTCCTAAACAGTGAGCTGGGATCTGAGGACACCACGGTGAACATGATTAATAAGGACGCTCCCCACAAAGTTTAGAGTCAATGAGAAAGGCAGATAAGCAACAACAGTAATAAAGTTAGAAGACTCTCATGATGGAGAGTGCCTGGAACATGGTAGGTGTAGCATTAAAATAAAAAAAGTTGAATGAGTGACCAAATAAATGAATTAATGAAGGAGTGGATAAATGAGTATTGGACACATAGCAGAAACACATCTTTCTCTCCAGTGGATGACTAGGGAAGTCTTCCTAAAGGGGGAAAAAAAATGTTTAAGCAGTGGCTTTAAGATGTTAGCCTGGAAAATAGGAAAAAGTGTGCTTGAAGCAGAGGGAAGCTTATGTGGGAAAGTCTGAAGGTGAAGGAGAACCCAGTGGGTTCGAGGGACTACTAGAGGTTGAACAGATGGCAAAGGGAGAAGTGTTAGAGGCAGCTTGAGATGTGGGAGAGAGCCAGGATGTGCAGAGTATTATAAATCCTCCTTTTGGGGGTTGAAATGACTTAAAGGGCCCAGAGTTTCAGAAATGAGCCCAGTGTCTATAACAGTAATGAAATGAACTTCAAGGCTGTAATGAACTGACTACAGCGTTACAGTCTCCTACTGATTCTTTTACATTATTTATTAGGATGAACACATTCTCCTGGTAAAAATCAGAATGTAAAGATGATATAATATTTTCAAGCTGAATCTACAGAAAACAAGTTCTGTTCTAGTGGAATTTTGTTAAATGGAGTACATTGCAAAAAATTCTAACCCCAAAGACAATGAGACCAGGCTGTAAAAATAAAGTCAATACTTTTATTTAAAGAATTGGTAAAGAATGCAAGAATAAAAGAAAAAAAAACTTGGGAAGAAACAAAGTGTTAAGAATTACCCCACATTTTCCCCCATCCTCTTTCTCCTGGATCTTCTAAGTGGTTTTAGTTTTATTTAAATGGGTGAGCTGGGAGTTCTAAAAAAGCCTCCCCTATCTACTCAAAATCCTACTTTTAGAATGTCTGAGGTGGGATGGGGTAAGGGAGTGAAAGGGTTTTATGGACAAGGAAACTTCTAGTTTGTCTTACATAATGAATTATTCAAAAATATTTCTTGAAGGCCTATTCAGTATTTCACTAGAACGTTTCACTATTCTAAATTTCTCTGTCCCTAATTCTACTCTAAGGAAATTTGTGCCCCTTGAACAAAGCTTCTCGATATCAAACTATAACTATTATTAATAGCATTACTTTATGTCATTCAGAAGTATCGTGTAGTATGTTGGAAATAAAACGAAGTAAGAGAAACTGGCTTACATACCTTACATCAAGCTAGTACTTTTGTGGATTATTCAAACAATACAATAGGTGAAAATACCATACTTAATTATTTGACACAATATCTTACATTTTCTAAATGCCTTAAATAGTTTTATTTTCTGATGCTCTGCAGCTCAAAAAAGAAAGCAAACAGACTACAATTGTGATTGCAATTGTAAGAAGGAGTTGAGATGTGTAGACCAAATTTTTGAACGGTAAACTATCTGGGAATTATTCAACTTATAAATACTACTTTGGATATTATTTAAATGTAAATTTTACAGTAATGTATTTTTATTACTATACCGAGACATTAACTTATTGAATAACAGCAATGTATTCTTCCATAAATTCTTATTGGAAAGGGTTCCTTTCAGGTGTTGGGAAACTTCTAAAATTTGACAGAGTTAAAGTTTAGCCTTTATAGCATCTATACAAAAACGGCTTAGCCTTTATAGCATCTATGAAAAAAAATTTTTAAGCCACTCTAAGGCATAATTCCAGGGGTTTCTGAATTTTTCAGTGAATTGTTAACATTCACAGATGGGATAAAGGGGATGTGGCATTTTCCTCTCCTTTAAATTAGGCCTTTTTTTAAAAAAAACCACAAAAACATTGAAGTGCTTTCCTCTTTATTTCACATACTTATAATGCTTTTAAGTGGCTCTACTGGACTTAATAATGCACTGATTAACTCTTTCTTACAATTATTAATTATTACCATCATAATTAATCTCTGGATTCAGGAAGAACTGTTCTAGCTCAGGGACACCCCTGCCTATTTTGTGCCTCAACTATAGATTGAGCTACAGTTTGAGCTATAGAAAAACAGCCCCAACAGCAAGGCATGTTGTAGCTGAGGCAATAATTTAGAATAGGCTAAAAGGTGGGTTTCTGATCCCAATTTAAATGACTGCTTTATAAATTTACATTTTCAAACATTGCTATTTGCATAGAAATCAATGATGCAAAATCACTAGGAAGAAAAATAGTTACTGGCAAAACTGACTTTAAGGTAGTTAATATTTTATTTTACTTTAAATGTTTCAACATTTAGACCGTGAACATGAGAATTTGACTACAGTGTACATTACTTTAACTTTCACATACTTTTTGATTACTTATGGCATATTTCAGCCATCAGTCAGTAACTGAATTTCTACTTAAATCTTATTCTGAATTGTTCCAAAGCCAAGTGGCTTCAGGAGATCTGAACCGTCAAATATGGAAAGCATCTGCCTGGGAAACGACTTGATCTGGCAGGACACAGGACAGCCTCTACCCTCTGTCCTTCTGTGAATGCCTCCATTGTCAGGCGCGATCATGAGGATTTCGTGTGGGCGGAGCCTGAGGACACTGTAGACAAGGCAACCGCTTACCCTCACGGACCTGACGCCTAAAGGCAGTGGGTTTTTGTGAACACTAGGTAGCAATTGCTGGTGCTTAAAAAACAAACTGACAAAGACTTTACATGTTAAGGACTGCATCAGAGCTTTAACCTATAAAAATAGTAGTTGATTAATTTTGGACCAAAACTGATATACTAAGACTTCTGCAATCCCATAGAATCTTAAACTCTTAGAACTGAAAAGTGGCTTCTGGTTCTAGTCTCTCATTTTGTAAATAAGGAAAGGGGGCCCCAGATAACTTAAAAGATGGAAAGAAATACAAAGAGTAATAGTGCTTATGTTAAGGGATGTAGAAATACGGGTGGTTATTTTTTTTCTTATTACCGCTATGTCTCTCTAGTGGTGATAGTATTTTTATAATGACGAAAAGTATTATCTTAAGGGCATGAGGCAAATACAAGAATCCTTTTAAATCTGCCTTCCACCTTTTAGGCTGATTCTGCTGAGAAGCTTAGGGAATATGGGCTTTCCCACACCTGTAGCCATCCTGTGCTGGTGACAAGAACCAGGTCTTGCCCGCTTATAGCACCACCAAAACTACCCCCTGTACCTCCGTGGAAACTCCTTCGTCAAAAAAAGGAAACTGTTATAACAGATGAAGCTCAAGGTATGAATCATATTGTCTGAAAATCTTATTAACATTTCTATGAAGTTCTAATAGTTTCATTTGTAATGAGATACATATCAAGGCAAACAACTCAACATTACAGTTAAAACCTTCATTTAATTTTATGTCCGAATTTTATGTCTTTAAAGGATTAATTCTGCACATCTCAGACGCCAAGCAGTTTGGTTTTCATGTCTAAACTGGCCAGATATATAAAGGCCATTCTTTGGGTGATGGCATTGTGATTATAACTGTGATAAAAAAGTGGTTGGTAGTAAGTAACATAGAAGGTTAAGTAGCATATACGTTAGACCACTGGTGTGAATTTCTAACATGGGCATCATTCTACAGTGCCCTGTAGGACATAATCTTTGAATTGACTGATTTCTGTTTGAAACTCCTATAGGAATAGGACTTTTACCCTGGGCTGGTTCCTGTGTCAGTGTTGTCATGTAGCCACAGTGAATGGCAGTTGTGCTCAGAAATACACAGGTTCACACAGGCTGAGAATGGGGCAGGGAGACTGTTCCCACCTTGTTCTTATTCTCACCTTTTATTTCTAAATTCCTCTTAATCCATGTCTAATTCTTCGCTCCTTCAATCATTTTCTCGACAAGTCTTCATTTTTACTCCTTTTTCCATGAGCACCACGTTTGAATGGAAGAGAGACCAAGATGGCGAGAGAAGAAATGAGCAAGACCATAAATGAAAAATCAGAAGGAGAGGGGATTAGAAAAGAAAAACTAATAATTAAAAAATTATGGCTTAGAGGAATAACTTAATTTGTTTATATTAATTCAGCATAAACATATGGCCTTTCCGTAGCTAATTTATATTTGCGATTTTTAATGAAGGGTGATAGAGAATTGTGGTGCTATGGTTTACATATGTTTACATATGGTTTACATATGTATATGTGTGTATGTGTGTATATATATTTCCCATTCCAAAAAGTTTAAATTATCTTTGTTCAAAAACAGCTTTTTTTGTTATCTTTTTTGTGTTCATTTCCTTGCTTTCGCATTTTCTTCCTTTGTCTTTTCCAATACCTCAGTATCTTCTAATTGTATCCATCCAGTAACAGGTCATCACATTCTAGAAGTTACTGCATTAGGGTTCACAGGCCTGTCCCTGAATGAACAATGAAGACAAAGCCATGATGAACATACCTAGTGCCAGTTTACTAAAAGCATCCCCGAGAAGCATATAAATAAGCTTTAAGTGGTTGGGCTCATGAACCATGGCTTGTACCCTTATTGATGGTGCTTGCTGTGGCTTCTGCTACCAATTCAAGTGTTGCTGATCCTTCAGTGCAGGGGAGAGGAACCATATCTCAGTCACAGGGTAATACGTAAGTCTCGTTGGTACTCAGGATCCTAAAACCGCATTAGCCACAGAGATTGGAGTATTTACCTGTTCCTTGCCTCCTACTTCCAACCATAATTTACACGTTTTTAAGATATAAATAACAACTGTTAACCATGTAATTTTCCTCACATTTGCTTTCTGCCTACGTTTATACAACCAGTACAGCTGGTGGCAAAGATTTTCTAGCACAACATGTTTTTATCCTGGACAGGAAAGAACAAAGATTAAAGAAATATCTGGTTTAGATATACAGGAGAAATGGTCAGTTCATCTTTTTTTTTTTTATTAGACTTGTCTGCCTCTCTCCCTCCTGCTTGATTATTTCAGTTACTTCCTTACATTCCTTGAGTTTCTGCAACGGGCTGTTTGTGCCACCAAAGTGCCAACTGTTGCTTTGGATTCCAAGAACTTTCCAGTTTCCTCCCTCCCTCCTTCCCTTCCCTCCTTCCTTCCTATCTTCTTCTGTCTTTCCAACCAAAGATCAGCATTCGCATGATGCTTGAAAGAAAATCTTTTACTACTGAATGCTATATTTTAGTTAAATGCATAGAGCCACACAACCGTTCTTCATTCAGAACATCAGGAATAGCTGAATGAAAGGAAAAATACTGAACATTCAGCTACTTCCTGATTTTGATATTGACTGTTGTGTAATTCTGTGTAATTTGATAGCTCCATTGTAAGCTGGGAAAGAAAACCTACGGATTGATAGGATTCCATAACCGCAGTGTCCGGCTTTGAGGCTCACCACATCATTGTCTTTCTTCTCTCTATTGGATTTAATATTTAAAGTGAAATTAACAGGAAACAGAGAGAGAGAGAGAGATCAGTATAGAGGTTATCACAGAACAAGCACAGAGAAGTCATGTGCACTGTGTCATAGTCTCACTTCTCTTCGTCCTGTGGTCATCCTTTCCACTGCTATAGGAGCTTATTTAAAATAATTATGCCTAATGTTTAATTTCAATGTTCACCGTGTTAGTGCATGGGTTGTGTGCTATATCCATTGAGAATTTACTTCTATGTCAGCTTCAGACGTCTTTAGGAATACCCACAACATTTTTCTTGACTACTGCTTTCTTTTCTACTTATGACCTTTACTTTGTTACATTTTCTGCTCTTCCACAACCTCCATGTATTAGTCCACATTTTTTTCATGTCCTGAGCAATTGTGTTGTAGAGGTTAACTAAAAGAGCACATTTTTAGTAAAAGACTTTTATAGAAAGTCTTTTGTGTATATGAAATAGCAGCAAATGCCAAGTAATAACTCTAGGAGACACTGCTGACTTTCTCCCTTGAGACTTCATTGTTTCACCTTGTAAATCTGGAAAGCAACTGAGAAGTAGACTAAAGAAATCTCATATTGGTAGGATCTATAAAGTCCTTTTTAATACAAAACTTTATGTATCGTAGTACATTTCTATTTAACTCTATTGAAGTTTGCTGGGTAAATAGTTAAACTAATCAGTACTGCATTAAATGTCAAATTTTACATATAATCTTGGAAAATTTTTAAAAAGTACATCACACTACCTTTTTCTTTTTAGAATTAGTAGTAAAGAAGCCTGACCAGTTTCTTGAGATTTCAAGTCCATTTTTGAATTATAGAATGACTCCATTTACAATCCCAACAGAAACGTAAGTATAGAACATTCTTTCCCATGAATTCATCTTGTTAACAGATGAAGCATTTTGTGATTTGCGCAGTTAAAAATGTATCCCTTGGTGACAAATGTATTAAAGTTTGTGTCAATGCACTGATCATAGGAAAATAAAATTTTTAGCTACTATTTCACAGTAATAAACAGTTAAGATAAATTTTGAATTGTTCAAAACGAGGCCTAAATATGTCTGGCTTTATAGTTTTGGCTTCTGCTTCAGAACAACACAGTATTTTGTTATACTTTAAACATTAGCACTGGGGAATGTTTCTGGTTATTACCTGATAATTAAATCACAAGATCAAATGATTGTCATAAAAACCTGGGAGATGAAGTCTGTCACTCTTAGAGGAGAAAAAAAGAGCTAACTAAATACAACAGCAAAGACAATGAAGAAGAAAAAGGAGGAAGGGGAGGAAGAATCCAAATTTACTAATATTTGAATGTGACAATAGGGGTAGAAATAAAAATTATCATCCTGGGTCTAACGTTTTTAATGAGTTCATAGTGGTGAAAAGGAAGTCCACAGATAGCAATAATGAGAAGGAATAGTGGGTGGTACGATTATTACCACTAAAAGTGTGGTGATTTGTTATGAAGCAGTTGACAACTAACACATGAATATATACATAATCAAGGATTATCAAATCTATTCTTTAAATTTGTGCAGTTAAATGTACTTCAGTAACCCCTCAATAAAGTTGTAAAATATAAAAATAAATACTAGTATTTAAAATGGTTTAAAAAAATAGGGATTCTAGAACCAAGGAATGTAATAACTGAAATTTTAGAATTCAGTGGATGTGTTTAATCACAGATAAGATACAGCAAAAAAAAGACAATTAGCAAAGTGGAAAATAAGTCAAAAGATAATATCCAGACTGAAGTATGGAGACCAAAAAAAAAAAAAAAAAAAATGAGGAAAAGTTTAATAAAAGACATGTAAGAAAAGTTGAAAAAGACCAACATACTTGCAAGTGGGTCTCAGAAGTAGAGGAGAGTTTGGGGATAATCATGAAATAAAAATATAATGGCCAACATTATCCCAAAAGTTAAAAAAAATCAAGTCAAGATTCAGCAAGTTCTGAAAAAATGTCAAGTAATGTAAATGCGGAGAAAACTGCAGCTAGATAATCATAGTAAAACCATAGACAAACATAATACAATAATATATAGATATAAAGCAAAAGAAATACTGCAAAAAAATCAGCATGGATAAATGTCACACACAAAAATATTAGACCAAAGTAATCTGGTATAAAAAGTATACAGTTTAGTTTTAATTATTCTATTAATATAGATTTTAAAAAGAAAAGAAAAAGCAACATATGGTGTTGGAAGTCTTGATAGTGGTTACCTGTGGCGCGGAGTGCTAGCTGTGATTGGGAAGCATGTCTGACAGGGCTTGTGGAGTGCTGGTAATATTAATATCTCTTGATCTGAATCTGAATATCTCTTGATCTGATATGGCCATATTTACTTGGTGATTTTTCAGCAAGTTTTACATTTATGATGTGTGTACTTTTTTGAATTTTTTTTTAAACTTTACTAGAACGTCATTAAAATTTTTGAACGGCTGATAGGTCACAAATATAATGACAATTAGATGTGTTTCATCCTCCTCTTGGATATATTAAAATCCACGATAAGAATATAAGCCGATGGGGCTTCCCTGGTGGCGCAGTGGTTGAGAATCTGCCTGCTAATGCAGGGGACATGGGTTCGAGCCCTGGTCTGGGAGGATCCCACATGCTGCGGAGCAACTGTGAGCCTGTGAGCCACAACTGCTGAGCCTGTGCTCCTCAGCAAGAGAGGCCACAATAGTGAGAGGCCCGCGCACCGCGATGAATAGTGGCCCCTGCTTGCCACAACTAGAGAAAACCCTCGCACAGAAACGAAGACCCAACACAGCAAAAATAAATTAATTAATTAATAAACTCCTACCCCCAACATCTTAAAAAAAAAAAAAGAATATAAGCTGATGAATAAAAGCAATCAAAATTTAGATCAGAATTCTGTTCATTGTACTGTCCTACTTTTAGAGCTTCTTTACATCATAGCCTGTTAATTTAAATTTTATGGACACTAGTTAAGTTGAAAATATTAGAAACATTATTCAAATGTTTTAACTTAAGGCTCCTGCAGTTCTATGCATCAACGATTAAACACTGAAAAGTGGGTGAAGAGGGACCCCCTAGGCAGCACTAGTAGACAAACATGGCATTTAGCCATGTCAAGCTTTATAAACAGAAAAAACAATTTGCTGCTTCTTTGGTTTTAAAAATTTGTTCTGTTATGTATTTGCAAATCTAGTTTTCCTCAAACTTTCATTTTAACTTATAAAAAATCTTATTTTATACATAAATTATTAATTTCTATAAAAGTTTTAAATAAATTTAGTTAGCTGAATTTAAACATTTTAAATTGCATTTACAACAGTACTAATATATTATTTTTGCTTTAAGTAATTCTTGAAAAGGCAAAAATCACAAATAAAATCTTGCCAATTATATAAATCATCATTAAAAGTTCAAATAATCAAAATGTTTTTTGGTAACCTTGGTTTTTCCTATGTACACTTGGTTTTTACAAACCAAAATTTTCTTATACCTATAACTTAATTATAAACCTAAAATTAAATATAAAGCTACACATTTTATAGCCTAATTTGTTGGATTATGTAACATGCTACACTTCTTTCACCTGTTACAAATACGAAATACCACATAAAGACAGAATTTTCTTAAATGTAACATAAAAATACTAATGCTTTATACTTTTTCCAATTAATTTTATAGTTAGTGTTATCCACTAAGATGATGATTTTACCATATTCCAAATAGTTTTTGATTATCTCTTAGCTTACTGAGATTGCATATTACTCAAATATTTTGCGGATTGTATGAACCAGAGCTGCATACCACCAGGACAAATTTTCTCAGGATTCAAACTGTCACATGCAGGCTTCTAGAATCCCTATGCCAAGAGAGACCACAAATGCGTTGGTTTCATAACCTGAACTTCCGACGTTGACTCTCTTACTTAATTTTCGTATGCTTTCTTTCAGCGTTTTTACCTAATTAAGTTGCATGAAATTCTTTAACCCAGGTCTAGGTGACTTCAACACTTGATTGGATTCAATCAAGTGATTGGATTCAGTGAACTAATCTATCCACTGCTTGAACCTGTTATGAATTCCCTAGTATATCCATTTTATCTGGCAGAGCCCAAAGCAGAAATATGTGAATGGCATTTCCTTGCACCTGACTGCTGGACAGTCAGAGTTCTCAGGTCAGCATAAGAGCAAAGCCGTTTTTTTGGCGAGCCTTGGAGAATGAGTGCTACACAATTGCCTTTCCTTGGAACACTGTCACTGTAGTAACAACATGCCCCGTTTGCCCAGTCCTGGCTCCTGGCCTTGTTTTAGAGAATCAGAGCCTCACAGATATGTTTGTGCCACCCTCTAGTGGCAGTTTCAGAGACACTTAGCTTGAGGTGAACCAAGTTTTACAGAACACTAGCAAGGAAAAATCCAAAAGTATGGGAAGTTCTGTATACATGAAATTTAATTTTATCTTTGAAACACCTAATATATTTGTACTATAACAAATATCTTTTTACTGTACCCATAAACTTCTAGCTGTGGCAACACTGATTTGGGGTCATGTCAGCAATAACTTGAAAGAAAATACTGTACACTTGGGTAGCTAGTATAAATATCACAGTTGTAAACGTAAGGGCTCAACATGCATCATTAAATTTTTGACTCCAAGCCCTATTTCACTGCTACATTACTCTGGTACTTAATTAAATCACTTCTAAATGCCAGGTTCCTATGTGTTCTGATCATCAACATTCAAAGATGGCCACCATAGCTTTAAAATAAATAGCGTTCCAGAAAAGTTTTACACCATTGCAGTGACTGATAGAGAATGTTGCTCCAGTAGTATATATAGCAATTAAATATTTTTTAACATGAAGCAAAATAAATTACTGGTTGTAAAGGAATGAGAATGATAAAATGAAAAAAAACAGAACTTCCTATTGTTGACCAAACATCACTATGCAACGGAATATTATTCAGCCATTCAAAAAGAAGGAAATCTTGCCATTTTTGTGACAACATAGATGGACCCTGAGGACATCTCAAGTGAAATAAGTCATACAGAGAAAGACAAATACCATATGATCCCACTTATACGTGGAATCTAAAAAAGACAGACAAGCAAACATACTCATAGATACAGAGTACAGGAGAACAGACTGATGACTGCCAGAGGCAAGGCATGGGGGTGGATGAAATGGGTGATGGGGGTCAAAAAGTACAAACTTCCAGTTGTAAAATAAATAAGTCCTGGGGCATAATGTGTAGCATGGTGACTATAGTTAATAATACTGTGTTGTATATTTGAAAGTTACTAAGAGAGTGGACGTTAAACGTTCTCATCACAAGGAAAAAAATTGTAACTGTGTGTGGTGACCTACGTTAACTAGAATAGTGGGGATCATTTTGCCATATATACAAATATTGACTCGTTATGTTGTATACCTGAAACTAATATAATTTTATATGTCAAATATATCTCAATAAAAGCTGCAGTTATTTATTAGTAGCTTTAAACAAGAGATTAAGATAACAGAAGTTTTTTTCTTTTTTTTCCATTAGTCATTTTGTACGAACTTTGATTAAGAAAGGGGTGCTTCCAGGATCTGGTTTATCTTCCCTTACTGAAAATGATGAAACTACAACCTTTAGCCAGACAGACTTAAGTCAATTGACAAGAAATATGTCTCAGGTAACTATGTTACTCTTATTATTAGCCTGATTCTTAACTATAAAAATTTTTTTTCTTGAATTGTGAAATATATTACACATAAATGCATTTGAGCAGAATAAAGAATACTGAAACTAAACTTCTTACGTACCCATCTTCTAGATTAGAAAGTGGAATATTCATCTCTCATAGATGTCTCCTATGTTCTCTTTTTTTTGGGGGTGTACACTGCATGGCATGTGGGACCTTAGTTCCCCAACCAGGGATTGAACCCGTGCCTCCTGCAGTGGAAGCACAGTCTTAAACACTGGACCACCAGGGAAGTTCCACATGTGTCTCTTCTGAATTGTATCTCCTATCTGCCATACAAGGTCTGGTATTTGTCAACTCCATGCTCTTCTAATTTTGTCAGTTATGTACACGTTTATGAACAATATATAGCTTGGTTTCATTGTCATCCTCATTTTATTTTTGTGGGCTCTTGTATTAATTCTTCTGGGATTTCTTAATGTTGCTTATGAGATTTGTCTCTTTTGCCACATGTTTCAGTTCATTCATTTCACTGGCCAAAGAAATTTAATACATAACTAGTCTACCATTTAAAAACATCTTTCACAGTGTTAATGGCTACATTCATTGCTTTTTGTTTCCTGCTATTGCAAGCAGTGGTACCATGACTCATCTTGACTGTCCCTGTACACACATGCAAGAGTTTCTGTAGTTCCAGGGTTTGTGAACTTTTCTGTGTTATGTCTCCCTTGGTCAATTTTCTAAAACACATGATGAATACAACTTATCTCTTTCTGCATATGAGCTGAGTATTGGCAACAGGGAACAGTGGAAAGCAGAACAGCTGTCTGGGTTAGCACCGCGTGAACATACAACTTCACGATTTGGTGGCTGAAGGTATACTAAAGGATAGCTCCCAGATAGTTGGGCAGTTCAGGTTACAAGAGTGTCTGTAGGCAGGAAGATGTGACCACATGGAATCTGACAATGGGCCTAATAACTGCTGTAACTTCAAGCATATGTGACATTTTGGATTTTGCAACAACTCTAATATAATGTAAAATATTGTGATTTCTTTCATGGATAAAGTCACAGTTATTGCCAATAACACTGTAGCTATTCACCTGCATTGATAAATTGAAAACTGAAGAAAACTGAATGCTGAACTTCAGCTAAAGATGAAAATAATCTTTCAAGCAACCATGTTCATGGATTCCTAAAATCTAACCATGGGCCCCAGTGGATACTAGCCTAGGAAGCTCTGTTCTAGGATATGAATCTGGGAGCATCACTGATGGCTCATAGGACATTCACCTTTTAACCTTACAATAAAATGCACTGGATGAGAATTTTCTCTGCACCACATTCTGGCCGACCCATATATTGTCTGATGTTTCAACTTCTGTCAGTGTGGTAGGTGGGAAAGGGTTTTAATGCATAATATATTTGCATGTTCAAAAATAAAATTATAAGGCACACATCAAGAATTCTTGTTTCCATGTAAGTACTTCTCCCACTTTCACTGCTTTGCCCTCTGTAGGACACTTTCAGGGTGTCTTTATGTAAATGTAAAGTAACACACAATATTCCACCTTTTTCTACTCAAAACTTAATGAAAATTTTTTAAGTTTTTACTTAGTAAATACTGGAGATAATTTCACTATGCCTAAAGAGCATCTTTATTCTTAAAGTCACATACTCTTTCATTATGTGAATGAACCGTAGTTGATTTCTACCAACCTCTATAAATGGTATAAGATACATTGGAGGGCAGAGAATCACACGCAGGTAAACACATTTTTTAGAATTAGTTGAAAAGGAGAGACTAACAGATGAGAAATCTTGCAAGAAGAATGAACAGGCTTAAACATTGTTAAACTTTTTTTCTTAATTTCAAAGTATTATATGCAATAGTTTTAAAGAGTCAAAAGTTACCAAAACGATAATCATAAAATAACCAACCTGTATTACCCCTCCTCATTCTTTAGCCTTCCTCCCCAGAGTCAGTCACTTTTATTTAAGTGTTTCTTCTGCTATGTATCTCCATATTTCTAAGTAGAAGCCTTTATGAAGGCAGAGATCTTGATCTTTGTCATATACTGTTTCTCCCTCAGCACCTGCAAAGATGCCTAGCACATGACAGACACTGTTATGTATTTGTTGAATGGCTGAATTCCGCTCTTTCTCCATCTATCAATTAAACATTATCTCTTGACCTCTTGCTACAGAAGATAAGGATTTAGCACTCCTGTATTCGCTTACCATCCCATACCTCCACTTTCCTCTGTCTTCAAGATTTTTTCATTTCACAAGTTTTTGTCCAATCAGTACTCTAGCTGTGAGGCTGGATACCAGAGCAGACCCCGTTGAGATTTCTTGAGCTGTTACGTAATGCTTCTCACCTAATAGGGATGAAACCGTTGGGGAAGCTAAGAGTTCTACAAGCCGTAACAGCTGGAGCCCCAACGGTGGAAATGAAGGGCTCTGCATTGTGGCTTGATTGGCAGGATCTCTGACTGAGATGCCCACTGCCCCCCGGGAGTCTCAGTGCCCCTTGTATATTTCCCAGGCCTCTCACAGGTCTGGCTCCTGGCTCGTAACTGGGACTGGCTGCATAACTTGTGGAATGAAAATGCAGGGCCCCTTGTTCAACAGTTATTAAGAATGTCAAGAGAGTGACAGCAGAGCATTAAAACAAACACAGGGCCCTTCTGAGCCCAGCGCCCTGAGTGATCACACACTCATGAAGCCGGCCCTGCTCTATGAGCTTGCCTTCGACACACAATCTGGCTGATAGACCGCAGGCATTAGTGACGTGTGCCATTTCAGGCCGAAGCACTTAATGAGTCTGCACGTGGCTTTGCAGCTCTCTGCTTCTCCCACAACCATCAGGAAACTGCGTATCCTGGTGGCAAGGCTACAAGATACAAGTTTCTAGATCCCTACATCACAACTGGGAAAGGAATCCCTTGCAAAGGAGCCCCCCAAAATGGGCTGAATATGAGGGAGAAGTTAACCCTATGTGTTAAGCCGTTGAAATTTCAGGATTGGTTTGTTATCTCAGACTAGACCAGCCTAATATAGTTCATGTTTTTAAACAGCAAAATTACCCTACCTTTGCCCTTAAGATAGATACAAATATTAGGGACAATAGGCCTGTTTTCAGACTTTCCTTAGGAATATTTAGTGCAAGTCAGGCATTAATTATTTACCTGTTTCCTTTTCCACCTTCATCATTACTTCAAGCTGTAATAGAAGGATGGTAATAAAGAAAAGTATTCTTCCGTTAAAAAATATTCTAGCTGTGGAAGGATTTTTATTGGAGAGACAAATTTCTTTTCTTACACAACTTTTTGTACAAACCAATTACTTCATTTTTTTTTCTATGACACATTAGGAAGCCTTCCCAAACACTCTTTTTTAAGAAAAAGGAACACCATTGAACAAGTACCTTTAAACCCCATTTGCCACACAAACACATCAGATAACTCTACCAATGCCACCTGTTTTCCTGGAGATATCACCCTCTGGAATCCTTTGCTCTCTTGCTCTTGTTCCAACTGATGGAAACTTGCACCTGTCATCATTGGACTTTCTTTTCTCTCTCTCCTCTGATGGGTTTTCTAATTCTTGGAAACGATGCTCTCCTGCTACTTGATACCCTCATTTAGGTGGTGCACATCTTCTAGTACTCCCTGAGAAAAGCTGCATGGGAAGTGAAAATGATGAGGGGTTCGTATGCCTGCAGATGTCTGTATTCCACCCCCTCCCCTGGTGTATATTTTGGCGTGTTGTAGGATTCCAGTGTGGATGTTCTTTCTTTCAGAATTTTAACTCTGTTCCTTAACTTTTGTCTTTTACCTTCAACCATTGCTCTTAAGAATACAGATAACATTTTGATTCTTGATCTGTTCTGTATGACTCTTTTTTTCCCCCTCTGGGAATGTTTTAAGACATTCCTTCCATTCTTGGAATAAGAAAAATTTACAGTGATTGGCTGCGTAAATGAGTCTGTTTACATGAACTGTGCTAGGTACTCCATGAGCCCGTTTAACCTGGATACTCAAGTTTTCCAGTTCTGCAGAATTTTCTTATACTTTTTCCACAAGAATTTCCTTTTCTGAGAACAGTAATATTGAGTACATTCACATTGCCGTGCCACTAACCTCCAGAAATCATTTCATCTACAAAACTAAAACTTTACACCCATTAAATCATTCTGCATTCCTGCCCCTTTTCAGCCCCTTAAAACCGCCATTCTACTTTTTGTCTCTAGGATTCTGATTACTCTGGGTACCACATATAAGTGAAATCATACAGTATTTGTATTTTTGTGGCTGGCTGGCTTACTTCACTTAGTAAAATGTCCTCACAGTTCATCCATGTTGTACCATGTGTCATAATTTCTTTCCTTTAAGGCTGAATAATATTCCATTGTGCATATACATATACCACCTTTTGTTTATCCATACATCCATCAATGGATACTTGGTGAATAATGCTGCTATGAACATGGGTGTATAAATGTTTCTTTGAGATGCTGCCTTCAGTTCTTTTGGGTATATACTCAGATGTGGAATTGTTGGATCATACGTTAATTCTATTTTTAGCTTTTTCAGGAACCACCATACTGTTTTCCATAGCAACTGCACCATTTTATATTCCCGCAGAAACTGCAAAAAGGTTCCAATTTCTCTACATCCTCACCACATAACAGTAACAATAACACTTGTCATTTTCTGTTTTTTTTTTCTTTTTTTGTTTAACAGTAGTCATCCCAGTGGCCGTGAGGGTGGTATCTCATTGCAGTTTTGATCTGTATTCCCCTAAGGATGAGTGATGTGGAGGACGTTTTCCATGTGCTTGTTGGCCATTTGTATATTTTCTTTGGACAAATGTCTATTCAAGTCCTTTACCCATTTTTAAATTGGGTTTGTTTATTTTATATTGTTTTTGTAGAAGTTCTTCATATATTCTTGATGTTAACCCTTTACTAGACATATGAGTTGCAAATAATTTCTCTCATTCCATAGGTTGCATTTTCACTCTGTTGATTATGTCCTTTGAAAGACAGAAGATTATTTATGTAGCCCTATTTATTTTTACTTTTGCGGTCTGTGTTTTTGTTGTCATATCTAAGAAACCAATGTCAAATCCAATGTCGTGAAGATTTTTACCTATGTTTTCTTTGAAAAGTTTTTTAGTTTTCGTCTGAGTCTTTTGTATCAACTTTACATCCAAACTTTCTATTGAATTTATTTCACTTTCCTATTTTTAGTTTCCAAGAACTGTCTCTTGTTCTTGATTGTATTTTTATAGTTTATTTGATAAATGAATATCTTCTTAACTTTCTGATATTACTAACTTAAAAATTTCTCCCTATATTATCATTTCTGATTCCCATGACTCTCCCTACCCACACCCATTAGTTTATTTCTTTTATATGAGACTCTTTCCTCAATTATCTAGCAGTTCTTTGTTGTACACATATATTTAAGGAATTTATGAAATTAAAGAGCTGCTGATTAGAAGAAGCTTTATGGCATGGATAGAGCTTGTCAACTGGAAGCTTTAATTTGAGATAATTGGGGGTAAATGAGCTTCATTTGGGGTGGGACTAGCTCCAAATATCAGATTCCCTGAGGATTTTCCCTGGCTCTGTTCAGTGTCTCAGGTTAAGGGTCCTCTAATCTCCCTGCTGGGGTGGAATGTGGTCATAAGGACTGTTATATCCTTATCCACCAGTTATGAAAGCTGAGCAGCACAGGGCTCCTGAGAGTCTCAAAGTTCAGCATGTGGATGTTCACTTAACTCCTCTCCTCTCTGTGTAGTAAACTTTCTTGCTTCCCACGGTATCTGTGAACCCAGATCTGGAGACTTTTCATTTAATTTCTCTACTTGAAGCAACTTCCAGTGTCCTATTTAAGCAGAAGAAGGATAGATGCTAAACCAGAAGGGATTAGGGAGAAGTGGGGATTTGTCTGTTCCTTATATAGACATTCAACCCATCCCTGTATTTTCAACCTGTATCTCATTCTGTCCTTCCCAGATGCCCGCTAATTGTTTCTGGGGTCCTAAGGTGTGGATGAGCTTGCTTCTCACCAGCACTTAGTATTCAGTTTTGTCTACTCTGTTGGCTTCTCCATACACTTTACATCATCCAAAATATCACCCATCAGTCTGTATAAATTTATACCATTTTATTTTATACTTATTTTAATTGTGTCCCAGAGATAACAGAGTTATACATGTGAAGCTTATTTTCCCTGTTAAAAATCTGAGAAAACATTTTTATAATTTGAAATAACCCTTAGGTTCCATACACTAATTATCAATCATAATCTCATTTTACTCAATCTGTATTAATTATAGGTGCCCCATACCAACTAGTATATCTACTCGGGGATATTACTGTTTTTATTTAACTTTTATTATAAGATTCAAATGTTTAATACACTCATATCTTCTGTATTTTAATGTCACAAACTTAAACTCTCAGCCAAATTCACATCTTTTGAATTTTAAGGTTAAAAACAAATTTCGTTTTGCTGTAGGTTTTAGTAAGTATTTGTAGAAATCTATTTCTTCAGTGTTTAAAAGACTGTATTAACTTTTTAAAAACTGTGGTGCTTTAGAGAGCTGTAATGTTTTGTCGAATTTATAAATGGTTTCTTAGCGTGTTCCTTTCATTTCACAGGGTAATGCTGCTTCACAAGCTATACTCAGAAAAGGTAAATTAATAATCTTCTCGTGACTTTTTTTCACAGACATCAAAGCACAAAGGGGTCTCTGCTTCTTGACAGCTTTTTGCTCTCCCTCCTCCTGGCTCTCAGCAGCCTCCCTCCAGTGCTTCCTCTGATGTGTTGGGTCTAATCTGCTCTGGGCTAGAAAAATCAGATAATCTCACTTGTTAAATTCAAGCTTAAAGTCAAAATAAAAGACTATCTGATTAAAGTCCCATGAGTAAAGTTCTTGTGTCTTAATGCTTGCATATTATGATCAAAGCACTGAAACCATTGCAAATTCCTCATATCCTAAATACTTGACCAAGGCTAAAATCCAAAAAAGTGTTATGTGGCGTGTGTGTATATAACATTCTGGTTCAAGAAAAGTGTATGAGAACTTTATGCCATTTCTTGATAAGCATAAAATAAGATTACGGAATCACTGACTGCAGGGCTTACAGAAATACATCAATCACAATAGATCTTTCAAGTTTTTGCTTCTCCTTCTGTTGTCTGCGTCAGCCCCTCTTACATGAATATGTCTGTTTATAGCAGATTTTAAATACATAAACCAGCTAACTTCTGTTATAACTTTAATCTCTAAAGAATGTGTGCACAAATTTATGAAAGTGATTTCAAAATTTCTGGACACACTGCATGTAAGTTATGATTAAATTCTCCTGAGGGTATGAAAATGGGTCTTTGTATGGACCTCTACAAATCTGAGGCCTGCATGTAAATTATTATCTCAGTAAATATTTTCTCAAAAATAGATTTTGATATGTGAGCTCTCCTCTACAATTTTTCATATCTTAATAATTTAATATTTAACAATTAGGTATGTTTGACATGGTTGTCTTCTGCTGTACACAGATGAACTACCAGACTATGGATTGAATGATGCAGCCCATCCAGCTGAAGGAATCAGTCTGGAAAGAGATTTGGTCAGCCAGACAACAGCAACACAGGAAAAATCAAAGGAGGAACTTGCAACAGTAAATAATGGTGTTTCTAAAGAAGTATGGTTAGATTTTGAAGACTTCTGTGTATGCTTTCAGTAAGTATAAATTTTTGTGTGCATTTACTACAGTGGGTATATAAGCTATACATTTTTAGCTTTCATTTAAAAGAGTTAAGCCAATATTAGTCTGGTGTTGATATAATATCAAACAAAACTATTAGAAGGATATTTACAATAGCCAGGTCATGGAAGCAACCTAAATGCCCATCGGCAGACAAATGGATAAAGAAGATGTGGTACATATATACAATGGAGTATTACTCAGCCATAAAAAGGAACAAAATTGGGTCATTTGTAGAGATGTGGATGGACCTAGAGACTGTCATACAGAGTGAAGTAAGTCAGAAAGAGAAAAACAAATATCATATATTAATGCATATATGTGGAATCTAGAAAAATGGTACAGATGAACTGGTTTGCAAGACAGAAATAGAGACACAGATGTAGAGAACAAACGTATGGACACCAAGGGGGGATAGTGGGGGGGTAGGGGGATGAATTGGGAGATTGGGATTGACATATATACACTAATGTGTATAAAATAGATAATAAGAAAAAAAAATATTAGAAGGAAATATGGATGAGTTGATTGTCCACATGAAACATGAATAGCCAAACTAGTCTCAGGCCAGTTTCAGCTAATCCTCAAAGACTTATTTGTTTGTTTATTAAGATGAAGCCAGTTTATCCACTGAAGGAGATAATTTTTGTCCCTTTCAGACAACTAATTCAATACAGTTATTATTTTTTCTCAGCTTTATTGAGATGCAATTGACAAAACTGTAAGTATTTAAAGTGTACATGGTGATGAATTGATACATATATATATTGTGAAAGATCCCCCCCATCAAGTTAACTAACATATCTATCACCTCATATATTTATTTTTTTATTGTGTGTGAGAACATTTACGTTCTATTCTCTTAGCAAATTTTAATTATACAATATAGTGTTATCAATGATAGTTTCCATGTTATACATTAGATCTTCAGACCTTATTCATCTTATAACTGAAAGTTTGTGCCCTTTTTACCAATCTCTCCCTATTTTCCTCACCTCTAGCCCCTGGCAACCACTTTTTTCCTTTCTGAGTTGTTATTATTTTTTTAACTTTCATCTGTCTTTACCCGTTTTGCCTATAATTATTTGCTTCTGAGAAACTTAGCATGTAGTACTGTTTTGTTGCATATGATGACAATAACCTGTTATAAATAATGTTTTTCAGGAATATATATATTTTCCACAAGCCAAGTTCATATTGCCTTAACTTTCAAAAATCAGAATTCAAGGTAAATAGATTATGATCTCTTTTCTTTCCCTTCTTAAATTTTTAATGGAATCATGCTAGTGAAAAACACTTTCAAATTTATCAAGCATTTCTAAACTTCTAACATAATTATATTTAAAAATTTAAGGGACTTCCCTGGTGCTCCAGTGGTTAAGACTTTGCTTTCCAATGCAGGGGGTGCGGGTTTGATCCCTGGTTGGGGAGCTAAGATCCCACATACCTTGCGGCCAAAAAAACAAAACATAAAACAGAAGCAATGTTGTAACAAATTCAATAAAGACTTTAAAAAATGGTCCACATCAAAAAAAAAATCTTAAATAAAAAATATTTAATTCTTAGGGTCTTCTACTAATCTCTGATATAGACAACAAGCAAAATTCTTCTACCTCATATCCCCAAGTGTGATCCATCTGGTTGTGTTGCCGTGGGTCAATGCTGAGCCACATTATTATATAAATTCACATAAAGGAAGTTTTGACTTACGAATAACTGAAGGAAAAGCACAAGTAAATTCACTACATTTGGTTTCAATTAGTGTTTACTGACTTGCGCACAATTCCTAAAATATAAGCACATTTTCACTAACATTTCTGTTATTTTTGCCCACGTTCTTCCCTCTGTCTGGAGTTCATTCTTCTTCATCCTTATTGCCTTCATCTGGCTAACACCTAGAAGTCCTTCAGAACAGCATGGATGTCCTTGACCCTGTGAGACCTCCTTCCCTGCCTGTAGAGTCTGGGTCAAGTACCCTGACTCCATGCACTCTGTATGACTGTCCCCACCCAGACACTTCCCTCCCTCCATCCTAACTGCATGGTCACTTCTCTGTGCCCCCCCACCTACCCACCCACTTTCTGTCAGCATCTTAAGGACGACTCTGTCCTTTACTTTTGAAGTACAGGTCCTGGTATGAGGTAGGAGATTGGTAAAAAAAAAAAAAAAAAAATGTTGAATGAATTAACGAACAAATGTCAAAATTGAGTGGAATTTTGTGGAAAACTGTGAAACATATCCTGGGAAACTAAATTGCACTGAAACTTGCATGTTGCTTGTATGGGGCCCTGCAAGCCCCCAGTGATACTCCCCCGACATCTCCATGAACTGCATGCAGAGCTGGAGGGGGAAGTAGGAGGCTTGGTGATGACTTCTCCCTTTGCACTTGTACTAGATGAAAATGCAGGCGGAGAAAACCGTTTGTGCATCCCTCAAGAGGTGCTCTGTAGCTGGTTGCCTGCTCTGAAAGTAAGAATCAGGTCTGTAGTAGTGACTGGGGTGGGGTTTGCAGGGGTGGCAGAATGGGTGACCAGGTTCTGAAGTCTATCTATAAAATCACCCAGAGGAATGCTTTGATTTTACGAATTTTACAAAAAACAAAACAAAACAAAACAAGCCTGTTAACTGGGAATAGCGGAACCCAGAGTATGGTATGAGAATAATATACCGTTTACAGTTAACTTAGGAATGTTGTCATATTCAAAATATTGGCAATATTTAAATGATAGTCATTTATAGGTGCTGACTCTGTTCCTAGCCCTGACCTAGGTTCTTTATTACATCAACTCCTCATAGCAAACTCAATGAAAGGACAATTATTATTATCAATTTTCAGGTTAGGAAACTGAGGCAGACCAAGTTTGGGTAAAATGCCCAAGATCACCAAATTAGTAAGTGGCGCAGGCATCATGAGAACTGCGTTCATCCGATGTAAAACCTGCGCCTTTCTCACGAGCACACCTTTGGAGGAAGCAGATGAGTGGCTCTGGAGCTAGACTGCCGGGTTTTGAATCTAGATTGCATCTGAGGTGGGACTCTGAGCAAGCTATTTAAGTTCTCTTTGCCTCAGTTTTCTTATTTATACAATGGCAGTGACAGACCAACATCATAGAGTTGAGAAATAAATGAGAGAACATGTGTAAAACACTTAGAAGAATGCCTAATACTTAGTAAGTGAAAATAAATGCTGGCTGTCGTTATTACTAAGAGCAGTTAGCATATGAGTTTTTGTTATACATCACCACCCTCATATATATGTGTATGTGTGTTTGGAAAATGGCCAACTGTTCTTTGTTCCGATCCTATTTTTATGAAGTGATGGTAAAAGGAGAATTTTATTTTCCTTTTAAAGTCCCAGCTTAGCAAAATAAAATGATGGCATCCATTATGAGTCCCTTCATTCCCCTGAATTTTTTTTTAACATCAATGGTCTGAGAAAATGATGGCTTTTTCTTAGAGGATGTTTTTGGTACCCAAACTTAATGGCCTTTAATATGGATTGTTCGTGGTCTGAGGCCAGACAGTCCTGATTTTAGTGGCCGCAGGCGCTACCAGCTGAGCTGGAGACACAGAGCCTGAGGCCTATCTGCAGCACATCCCTTAGCTGTCCCCTGGGAGATGTCATGGGGGTTGGCAAGGGGCTCACAAAGGTATCTGGTCCCTGCACCAGAGCAGAGCCCCTGAATGTGGCCTCGGGGGCCATCTCACCCTCAAATTCTCAGGCTCTTTAAAATGACAACAAATGATCTCTAGGCAGAATCCCCTCCTCAGCCACGCAGGCTGCGCTGGCAAATGCAGGGCCCTTCATAGTTTTAGATAGTGTTTGAAACAACTGCCTCTATCACCAACGTGTGGCAGCCAAAAGAAAACAAATGAAATAAAGTCTAATGCTAACTACTGGAAGACACTGAGCGAAGCGATCATTTTCATTAGTTACATTGTACCAAGCATTTCTAGAAATCTTGTTATATTTGATTAATAAGGATCTCTTTTTTCACAGTATTGCTAGAGATTTTTCTTTTGTATTGCAACCTGTGATTTAAATATTGTTGTTCAATAGTACAGAAAGCTTTTAAAGTGTAATGACAAATTAACACATTTACAATGTACCACAGTCAAAATTATGCCGAAGCTCTGGGAAACTGAAATGCAATAATAGCCCAATGACTGTGATCAGTATTGGAGTCAGGTAGATAGACAGACCTACTTTTGAATCTCAGCTTTTCTACTTGCAAGTGCTGTGACCTTCGGCAATTTACTTACCCTCTCTGTGTTTCAGTTTCTCCATCCATAATTATGGATATTAACGGTACCCACATAAGATGGATTAAAATCATATTCATGTAATCCTTATGTGGCTGTCCACTAAAGGACATTCCAGTTGTGCTCAGTACTTTCTTGCATGCCCAAAACAAAAATCCAGTTTGGTTCATTAACGTACAATGGGTATATTTCTGAAGATCTTGTAGAAAGAAGGAATAGAGGGTTTATATCAAAAACCACCAAGTAGCATACATTTCCCTTCTCTGCCAAAGTTACTCCATGGACTGCTTGCTTATTGAGGACCTATCCTCTGAGTACTGCTCAGCTCTGGGCTCAATCTCTTCGTCTATTTGTCATTTCTGGAATAAGCATATCCCTTTTCTTTACTCACGGGGAAGAGCTTTGGCTCTCTCTGATATGGTGGCCAGTCTCACACAGGCCCTGCAGACCCAGCTTCCGTGGACTGCTGCCAACATTCACCGGTGTGATTTTCTTCCTGTCATTAAACCTGTAAAGTACTTATCGTGGTGTCTAGAACACAGTAAATTCTCTATAAATGTTAGATATTGTACTTTTAATAGAAGTGGAAAATACAGCATTAATAGGCTGATATGAAATACAATGATTGGTCTGATTTCTTGCAGTTCTCAGATGAACGTGTGTCCTACTATCTATTTGTGGACAGTCTAAAGCCCACTGAACTACTGATTTGCTATTCTGCATTGGTACGGTGGGGAGAATCTGGAGGTAAGAAGGCTATGAGAAAATTACTGTCTGAGATCCCAACTCACTTTCTGTTCAGGGAGAATGTATAATGTGTGAAGGAACTTATTCCCTCTCCAGACCTCCTAAGATCTTCCTACTTCTCTGACATCAAGGATTATACTCACTCTTGCCACCTGTCCCTCTCCGTGTTGTGGTCTTATGGTCACCTCTTGAACACACCTGGTCCCTCTGTTTTGCTTCTTACCTATACAAGTCATCATTCTTTTTTTTTTTTTTTTTAAGATTTTTTGATATGGACCATTTTTAAAGTCTTTATTGAATTTGTTACAATATTGCTTCTGTTTTATGTTTTGAGTTTTTGGCTGCAAGGCATGTGGGATCTTAGCTCCCCCACCAGGGGTGAAACCTGTATCCCCTGCACTGGAAGGCAAAGTCTTTTTTTTTTTTTTTTTTTAACATCTTTATTGGGGTATAATTGCTTTACAATGGTGTGTTAGTTTCTGCTTTATAACAAAGTGAATCAGCTATACATATACATATGCTCCCATGTGTCTTCCCTCTTGCGTCTCCCTCCCTCCCACTCTCCCCATCCCACCCCTCCAGGCTGTCCCAAAGCCCCGAGCTAAAATCCCTGTGCCTTGCGGCTGCTTCCCCCTAGCTATCTACCTTACTACGTTTGTTAGTGTGTATATGTCCATGACTCTCTCTCACCCTGTCAAAACTCACCCTTCCCCCTCCCCATATCCTCAAGTCCGTTCTCCAGTAGGTCTGCGCCTCTATTCCTGTCTTATCCCTAGGTTCTTCATGACATTTTTTTCCCTTAAATTCCATATATATGTGTTAGCATACGGTATTTGTCTTTTTCTTTCTGACTTACTTCACTCTGTATGACAGACTCTAGGTCTATCCATCTCATTACAAATAACTCAATTTCATTTCTTTTTAAGGCTGAGTAATATTCCATTGTGTATATGTGCCACATCTTCTTTATCCATTCGTCCGATGATGGGTGCTTAGGTTCTTTCCATCTCCGGGCTATTGTAAATAGAGCTGCAATGAACATTTTGGTACATGACTCTTTTTGAATTTTGGTTTTCTCAGGGTATATGCCCAGTAGTGGGATTGCTGGGTCATATGGTAGTTCTATTTGTAGTTTTTTAAGGAATCTCCATACTGTTCTCCATAGTGGCTGAACCAATTCACATTCCCACCAGCAGTGCAAGAGTGTCCCCTTTTCTCCACACCCTCTCCAGCATTTATTGTTTCTAGATTTTTTGATGATGGCCATTCTGACTGGTGTGAGATGATATCTCATTGTAGTTTTGATTTGCATTTCTCTAATGATTAATGATGTTGAGCATTCTTTCATGTGTTTGTTGGCATTCTTTATATCTTCTTTGGAGAAATGTCTGTTTAGGTCTTCTGCCCATTTTTGGATGGGGTTGTTTGTTTTTTTGTTATTGAGCTGCATGAGCTGCTTGTAAATTTTGCAGATTAATCCTTTGTCAGTTGCTTCATTTGCAAATGTTTTCTCCCATTCTGAGGATTGTCTTTTGGTCTTGATTATGGTTTCCTTTGCTGTGCAAAAGCTTTGAAGTTTCATTAGGTCCCATTTGTTTATTTTTGTTTTTATTTCCATTACTCTAGGAGGTGGGTCAGAAAGGATCTTGCTGTGATTTATGTCATAGAGTGTTCTTCCTATGTTTTCCTCTAAGAGTTTTATAGTTTCTGGCCTTACATTTAGGTCTTTATCCATTTTGAGCTTATTTTTGTGTATGGTGTTAGGGAGTGATCTAATCTCATACTTTTACATGTACCTGTCCAGTTTTCCCAGCACCATTTATTGAAGAGGCTGTCCTTTCTCCACTGTACATTCCTGCCTCCTTTATCAAAGATAAGGTGTCCATATGTGCGTGGGTTTATCTCTGGGCTTTCTATCCTGTTCCACTGATCTATCTTTCTGTTTTTGTGCCAGTACCATACTGTCTTGATTACTGTTGCTTTGTAGTATAGTCTGAAGTCAGGGAGCCTGATTCCTCCAGCTCCTTTTTTCGTTCTCAAGATTGCTTTGGCTATTCGGGGTCTTTTGTGTTTCCATACAAATTGCGAAATTTTTTGTTCTAGTTCTGTGAAAAATGCCAGTGGTAGTTTGATAGGGATTGCATTGAATCTGTAGATTGCTTTGGGTAGTAGAGTCATTTTCACAATGTTGATTCTTCCCATCCAAGAACATGGTATATCTCTCCATCTATTTGTATCATCTTTAATTTCTTTCATCAGTGTCTTATAATTTTCTGCATACAGGTCTTTCGTATCCTTAGGTAGGTTTATTCCTAGATATTTTATTCTTTTTGTTGCAATGGTAAATGGGAGTGTTTTCTTGATTTCACTTTCAGATTTTTCATCATTAGTATATAGGAATGCCAGAGATTTCTGTGCATTAATTTTGTATCCTGCTACTTTACCAAATTCATTGATTAGCTCTATTAGTTTTCTGGTAGCATCTTTAGGATTCTCTATGTATAGTATCATGTCATCTGCAAACAGTGGCAGCTTTACTTCTTCTTGTCCAATTTGGATTCCTTTTATTTCCTTTTCTTCTCTGATTGCTGTGGCTAAAACTTCCAAAACTATGTTGAATAAGAGTGGTGAGAGTGGGCAACCTTGTCTTGTTCCTGATCTTAGTGGAAATGCTTTCAGTTTTTCACCATTGAGGATGATGTTTGCTGTGGGCTTGTCATATATGGCCTTTATTATGTTGAGGAAAGTTCCCTCTATGCCTACTTTCTGGAGGGTTTTTATCATAAATGGGTGTTGAATTTTGTCGAAAGCTTTCTCTGCATCTATTGAGATGATCATATGGTTTTTCTCCTTCAATTTGTTAATATGGTTTATCACATTGATAGATTTGCGTATATTGAAGAATCCTTGCATTCCTGGAATAAACTCCACTTGATCATGGTGTATGATCCTTTTAATGTGCTGTTGGATTCTGTTTGCTAGTATTTTGTTGAGGATTTTTGCATCTATGTTCATCAGTGATATTGGCCTGTAGTTTTCTTTCTTTGTGACATCCTTGTCTGGTTTTGGTATCAAGGTGATGGTGGCCTCGTAGAAGGAATTTGGGAGTGTTCCTCCCTCTGCTATATTTTGGAAGAGTTCGAGAAGGATAGGTGTTAGCTCTTCTCTAAACGTTTGATAGAATTCGCCTGTGAAGCCATCTGGTCCTGGGCTTTTGTTTGTTGGAAGATTTTTAATCACAGTTTAAATTTCAGTGCTTGTGATTGGTCTGTTCATATTTTCTATTTCTTCCTGATTCAGTCTTGGCAGGTTGTGCATTTCTAAGAATTTGTCCATTTCTTCCAGATTGTCCATTTTATTGGCATAGAGTTGCTTGTAGTAATCTCTCATGATTTTTTTTATTTCTGCAGTGTCAGTTGTTATTTCTCCTTTCTCATTTCTAATTCTATTGATTTGAGTCTTCTCCCTTTTTTTCTTGATGAGTCTGGCTAGTGGTTTATCTATTGGAAGGCAAAGTCTTAACCACTGGACTGCCAGGGAAGTCCCACATGTTATCATTCTTGATTCTTTCAAAATCTATTGAAAATCATGAACTCTTTCTTCTTTGATTTGACAATTCCGAAGATCTTTTCCTCCATCGCACCTTGGCCCCCTAATTTCATGGTTATATTTTAGACGTTATTATACCAATAACTGTATTATCCTAATCAAATTTCAAGTTCTCTGACCCCCACCCCTGAATCTCCAGTTCGCTCTCTCTATAACTTGGAGACTAGGTCTTGGACTGAACTGGGATCTCCATCCATCAACCTTACCACTTCTTCTATGTCCACTCTCCCCACATCTTTACTTCTCTTATTCCCAACGTAGTTTCCATGGTCCATGATTGTATTTATATCCTCACGTGTGCCCTCAACACAAGTGCTCTTCTTACCCTCTCATCTTACACTCCTGGCAAAATCCTAATATTGGTTGAAGGTATCTCTGTGCCTAACCTGGGGTTTCATCAGAACAGCTGAGTGTAACTGGAGAAAAAAAAAAAATCCTCCTACCTAGCCCCACTTTAAATTGAGGACCACAAATCTCAAAGCAAAGCCCCTAAGCACTGCCAACATTTCCTGAGTCCATTCATTCTCCCAGCTCTCATTCTCATGAGTGGCTATTTCAAACCTTCAAATCTCTCTCTCTCTCTCTCTGCCTTCAAATCTCCAACTCCCACTCTCATCCTTCCTCATTTTCAGCTGATGACCTTGCTGCTGTCTTCACTGAAGAGATAGAAGAAATTGGAAATGACCCACTCATCTTCTCATAATGAACTCTCCCAAGCTCTTGTCACCCTTCCCTCCTGTTCTAACAGAGGGACTGTTCCTTCTCTTCTCTAAGGCCAGCTTCTTGCAAACACATGCACATGTGCACAAAACAGCATTCTTTGTTTGGCTTATTTTACTAAAGCATTTATATTTAACTCAAATTAGCAGTACCTCACACTGTACAGGTACAAATATTTGCTGAATGCTTAGTATTGAATTTTTTGCCCACTCTGAGGGCACAGACTATGATTTTCCATCAGGATGTACCCAGTGTTTTGAATGGTGTCAGATGTGCAGCAAGTGGACAATAAATATTTGTTGAATAAACTTTCCAGACTTCAGTGGTGTGAGCTTAGTATGTCCACTTAACCAGTAGCTCCTAAGCCACACCACGTCCTAGAACATTGAAACTCTAAATGCGTAGAGGTATTTCAGGTCATGTGGTGGCCTTGTACCCTTAGCTTGAGTGTTATCTGGAAACAGGGTAAGAAGTCTTTTGCTCTCAGCTACTGATGAAGAATAGTCATTATTTTCTATCAATTTCAAGATAAAGAAATTATTAATTAAAGTTTAATTCAATAAAATTTTAAATAATTTATAAAAATTAAATTTTAAATTAATTTAATTAAAATTTTGGTAATTATTTTTCTACACAGTCAAAGCTAAGGATCAAAGCTCAAAACTTAAATAAACAGTGGCATCTTTTGCCCTTGCTTTGCCACTATCTTAGGAAAATCTCTCATTTTCCCAGATGTGGTATTTTTCCTCCTTTAAAATTGTATCTAGTGGGATATTGTTATTACTGCCCTACATAAGAGAAGCAGTGGTATACTACAGTGAAATACCCCTATCTGTCCTCTTTTTCCTAACTTTGTCATTCTTGGTTTCTTCAGCTGAGGGGATGGCTATGAGGAGAAAAGTAGGCTAGGGAGGGAAGAAGGTCTTGATTCCTCTTGAGTATTATTTCCAGTAATTATTTACTCAGGGTAGTTTCTAATGTTTTATGAACGTCTTCAGAATAGGTCTAATTCTTGGTTGTTGTTGTTAATATTATTGTTATTATCGTATTATTAATGTCATTATTGGTAAAAAGCAATACCAGTGAAAGCCAACTACACTCCCACAGTCAAATTTCTGTGTGTGTGTGTATATATATATATATATATATATATATATATATGTTTTGTTTTGTTTTTCTTTTAAATTTCCCTAAAGCTTTAACAAAGAACAGCCCTCCCATAAAGCCTGGACTACTTACAGTTGAAAGAGTTTCTTGGAAATCTCTGAGGCCACGTGATCTTGTTGTGACAATTCACACGTACGCTACCAAGGCTACAGTGGTTCGCCTGCCTGTTGGGTATGGAGTGACTTCATTTTTCCCATACTAAGAATTATTTGAAGACTTGTAAACTTTTGACTACTAAATAATGAAACAATATGGAATCTAGTATGTTGTTTCCTGAAGCAATTTCATAAAGCAGAGGTCTATCATCATGATTCTTGAGAAAAATAATTCTGTGAACAAATAAAGTGAAGAAATGCTGTATCTTTTGGAAGATTCATCATTGTTAAAGAATCTGGTTGTTTCTTTAGTAAAGAATACAGTTTAAGCTTGTTTAACTCAGCATTTCCTAAAATTAATTTATTAAAAGGTCTTTTTTGTTTTATTGTAAAATTTATTAATTTCCTTAATAAGAACCATGATTTTATTTAAAAACAGATTGAGAAACAGCATTTTACCCTACAAATCTGTAGTTTTGCCTGTAGTTTGTTTTTAATTTTACCTGGAGTTCTATTTTGAGTTAAGATAAAATTGGTTAAGCACATCACATTTTTCATTTTAAAGAAAATATGTATAATTGAAAAGTTTTCATGATTTTGATAAATAAAATTCAAAATATTGCCTCATATTTCAGATGAAATAAATATTTTTGCTGAATTTCCCAAGATCAATCATGATAATTCTATGTGATCAACGAAAAGCTATGGCTCTTGTACAAAAGCAAAGCCCAAGCAACAAAATGAAGTGCTAGGATAATCTATGGCAAGCATCCAGTATTTCTAGAAAAATAATGAATTTTAAAACTTCTATGTTTTCACATCTTCCCTAAAAACTCTGGTATGGAGAGATTCTCCCAGAAATCATTATTCTGTCTGAGTGCTCATCCATCAGGACAACCAAGGATGGGGAACTGATAAAGAATCTAGTATTTTTATCTGCTTTTCCCCCGACAGAGCCTAAGCTATAGACAGGTGGGTTTTGGACATGCTCTCAGTATTCTCCCTGATGCCGCAACCTGGTAGGAGAGACACAATTAACACACATGAAATTATACATGTGTGAGAAACTGACTATGAAATCTACAGAGCACTAGGCCAACATGAATTATTACCATTGTTAGGGGGAAAATCCAGATGAGTGTTTCGCAAGGTCCGCAGCTTATGGGAGATGTCTCCAACATGTGCAAGTTTGTCATTTACTGTAATCGTTTTTTGTCCAGCATAATCAGTGAGATATAGATTCCATGATCTCGGAGGGTTCTTTCAAAGTGAAACATTCATCAGTCTTTACCTCATCTGTGTCACAAAATTCAGCCCTTAATAACGTTTGACTTATTTGAGCACAAAGTATCATCAGGAAGCTAAGAGGCAAGGACTACAACAAAGGAAACCCTCGGTCCTCTCTCCTTAGGAGACACATGCTGCTCTTCACCACATACTCCCCCGTGGGGCACTCCATACACATCTGCGGCATGGTGACCTTTGTCGTCGGGGATGAAGATGCCGTGCTACCCAACTTTGAACTGGTAAATCTCTGAGCAACTGTGATTTTTTTTGTGCTTTATTTTCAAAGATTTTGAACTAAATCATATTGCTAGTTTGTTTTCAACTTACCCAGTTTTTACTTTTTTTTTACATCTTTATTGGAGTATAATTGCTTTACAATGGTGTGTTAGTTTCTGCTTTATAACAAAGTGAATCAGTTATACATATGCTCCCATATCTCTTCCCTCTTGCGTCTCCCTCCCTCCCACCCTCCCTATCCCACCCCTCTAGGTGGTCACAAAGCACCGAGTTGATCTCCCTGTGCTATGCCGCTGCTTCCCACTAGCTATATCACACCTTCTTTATTCATTCATCTGTTGATGGACACTTAGGTTGCTTGGCTATGGTAAATAGTGCTGCTATGAACCTTGGGGTGCATGTATCAAACTTAAATGCTTTTGCACAGCAAAGGAAACCATCAACGAAATGAAAAGACAACCTATGGAATGGGAGATAATATCTGCAAATGATGCGACTGCCAAGGGGTTAATTTCCAAAATATACAAACAGCTCATACAACTCAATGTCAAAAAAACAAACAACCCAATCAAAAAATGGGCAGAAGACCTAAATAGACATTTCTCTAAAGAAGACATACAGATGGCCAACAGGCACATAAAAAGATGCTCAACACTGCTAATTATCAGAGAAATGGAAGGCAAAACCACAATGAGGTATCACCTCACACCAGTCAGAATGGCCATCATCAAAAAGCTTACAAATAATAAATGCTGGAGAGGGTGTGGAGAAAAGGGAACCCTCCTACACTGTTGGTGGGAATGTAAGTTGGTGCAGCCACTATGGAGAACAGTACAGAGGTTCCATAAAAAACTAAAAATAGAGCTACCATATGATCCAGCAATCCCACTCCTGGATATATATCCTGCACATTTATTCAAAAAGGCATGAAAAGACACGTGCACCCCGATGTTCATAGCAACACCGTTTACAATAGCCAAGACATGGAAGCAGTTTGTTTCCTTCTTTAGGTGATTTAACTTCCTAGGTGTTTAGTTATTGTAGTCTGTGAACTCATATTTCCCTGGCATTACCAACTCCTCCATCTTATAAAAATTACTGGGGCTTACATCCAGTTCTAATGAAGAAGCAAAAGGGGATATAGACTGGCCCAAGAACAAGCCCAAGGAGATTCAAGCTCCTCAGAGCCATACATGATCATTCCCAAAACTACCATTTAACCAGACAAGTTTTCTGGTCATGGTTTTATCTCAGGGAGAAACACCATTAAGAAGAGACTTTCCCTAGGCTTCGGGGAGGTTGGGAGAAGGTCAGCAAGAAGGTGGCAAGTCAGTTTCATCTGTTCTCAACAGTTTCTCACCCCATTTTCATGCCATTCCTCAAAATTTCTGCAGGGAACCGTGGAGCAATGATTGCACCATGGTGCCCCTAGGAAAGAGGCAAAAACAGACTTTACAAAGTTTTCTTCCTACTTGATCCTCGTCATGCTTCCTTCAAGCACCCTCTGCTCTGAGTAAGTTCTCCACCAGCCACCAACTACCCACCACACACGAGTCAAGATAATCTGCAAACACCTCAGTGTTTTCTCCATTTAAAAAAATAAGTTCCTTCCTGACATCCCTATCTCCTTCTTGTTTTTATCGCTTCTTCAGAGTTTATAGCAGAAGGGAGCCAGCAGCCCGCGCTAGTTTACCCTCTTGTATTTTTTATTTTATTGCTCTCTCCCTGAACACTTCTCTGCCCTTCAGTCGTCAAACTCCACACAGCTGTCAGACTAATTCCTAGACACTCTTCAGAACAAAGGCTGGATATTCATACTGTGGAGAAATTTCCCCTGGCCCCCAAAGTGAGGTAGGTGTTGTTTCCATGCGTTCCTACTAGAGCAGGAATCATGTTCCTTGTTTTATATCCCTCAGACCACAGCACCTAGCAAAATGCTTTGATCAAGTAAGTCCTCCATAAATAACTATTGAGTTAGTCATATAACAGATGTTTAATATATTAACAGAAATTAAATTGTTGTAAACCTAGTTACACCTAAATAAGCAAAAGGGAGGCTGACCGCTTTGCTTTGTCTTCACAGGAGAGCTACCGATTTACAGAGCAGGCTTTAACAATTTTGAAAGCTGTTGGACATGGCATCGCTAATTTCGAAGATAAGGCTATACTTTCTGCAGCCCTGAAGGATCTACGAACAGCTCACTACCCTATTCCCCTCCAGGATAAAAAACTAACTGCACAGCACTTCCGGGTAAGCGTGTTCAGGCTGTAATGTTCCCAGAAGAGTATGTTCTGTTTGTAATAATGTTTCACATATTCGATGACCCCCAAAATCAGCCGAGAACATGTTCTGGATGAAGACAGTTTATTTGGGAAGTGACGTCAGCAGAGAGAGTAGGAAGAATGAAATGAGAAAGAGGAGAATATTCATGAACGGATGTGGTAATTATTGCTGTGGGCTACTGGGGCTCAATGCTCCAGGGAATCCTGATAAACTGTGTAGGACATCCCTTAGAAAGGTCCCCCTAGAGGATGAAGCGATTGTAACGTTTATCCACTGATAGATGGGTGCTCTCAGGGGTATTTATTTCCTCACACTTTCTTGGGGTTAAGTAGCATCCTGGCTTTACTGAAAGCCTTGAGGGAGTGAAGCAAAACGACTTTGTGGTACCCCCTGTACACTACCGACATTTTGAGCCAGATGATTTTTGCTGTGGTCCTGACCTGTCAGTGGCAGCATGGCTTGCCTGCACCCTCTAAATACCAGTTGTGACAACTAAAAATGATTTCAGACATTGTCAAGTGTCCCCTGGGGAGCAGTGTTGCTAGAGTTGGAAAGTAAAATACAGGACACCCCGTTAAAAATTTGTTTTACTAAAGACTTAATTTTTAGAGTAGTTTCAGCTTCATTGCAAAATTGGGCAGAAGGTATGGAGATTTCCCATTTATCCCCTGACGCCACCCGTGCCTTCCCCATTATTTATCAACACCCCCCATGAGTGGTACGTTTGTTACAATCGATGAACCTACATTGATACATCAATCACTCAAAGTCCACAGTTTACACTAGAGTTTACTCTTGGTGTACATTCTGTGGGTCTGGACAAATGTATAATAACATGTATCCATCATTGTAGTGTCATATATAATAGTTTCACTGCCCTAAAAATCCTGTGTGTTCTGCCTAGTCATCTCTCCCCTCCCCCACGCCCTGGCACCCACTGATCTTTTTTATTGTCTCCATAGTTTTGCCTTTTCCAGAATGTCATAAAGTATGTGGTCTTTCCAAATTAGCTTCTTTGACTTAGAAATACACATTTAAGTTCCCTCCATGTCTTTTCATGACTTCATAGGTCACTTCATTTTCATGCTGAATAATATTCCATTGTCTGGGTGTACCACGGTTTATTTATTTATTCACTTACTGAAAGACATCTTAGTTGCTTTCAAGTTTTGGCAATTATGAATGAAGTGGCTATAAACATCTGTGTGCAAGTTTTTGTGAAGGCATATGTTTTCAGCTCATTTGGGTAAATACAAACGAGTGTAACTGCTGGATCATGTGATAAGAGTATGTTTAGTTTTATAAAAATTATCAAACTGTCTTTGAAAGTGGCTGTACCATTTTTCATTCCCACCAAAATGAATGAGAATTTCTGTTGCTCTATATCCTAGTCAGGATTTGATGTTGTCATTGTTCCAGATTTGGGCCTTTCTAATAGGTGTGTAGTGGTATCTCATTTTAATTTGCATTTCCCTGATGACATACGATATGGAACATCTTTTGATATGCTTATTTGCCACCTGGATATCTTCTTTGGTGAGGTGTCTGTTAAAGTCTTTGGCCCATTTTTAATCAGGTTGTTTGTTTCCTTATCATTGAGTTTTAAGTATTCCTTTGCAAATATTTTCTCCCAGTCTATGACTTGTTTTCTCATTCTCTTGACATTTTCCTTACAGAGCAGAAGTTTTTAATTTTAGTGAAGTCGGCTTATCAATTCTTTCTCTCATGGGTCCTGGCTTTAGTGTTATATCCATAAAGCCATTGCCATACCCCGGTCATCTAGATTTTCTCCTATGTTATCTTCTAGGAATTTTATACTTTTGCATTTTGCATTTCAGTCTACTGTCCGTTTTGAGTTAATGTTTGTGAAGGGTGCAAGGTCTCTGTCTAGAGTCATTTCACCCAATTAAATTTTAATTTCATACAAACAAACAGTATGTGCAATATATAGCACATACTTACGTTAAAAATTACACTAAAAATTTATTTTCCCTGTTATTCCACTTTAACTGGGTATAAGGTGTTGTTGGGGATAGATAATTAAAAACAGAATCTCCTTCAAACCAGGAAGACCTCCACAAAGGTAGAAGAAACAGAAGATTGTTGAATAAGCGTTAAACCAGAATGTGATACCCGTCAAGGGCAATCTGCTAAAGAGATAGCAAAGAGCCAAAGAAACCTTACCCTTTTGTATAGCCCAGCAGATATTGCCCGCTACCTACATGTTCTCAGGATAAATGATAATTAGTCCCTTAAGTAAAGGGATTTGATAGCACCATTTGTTACACATAGTGAATTCTAAATTCACCTGCTATTTGGAGTGACCATTTGCATTACGTAACTGGGTTTATCCAAAAGAAACATAAACTTCTCATGCCTTTATGGCAGGAGGTATTTTTCCAAGTTGGTGGGAGCCTCCCACCAAGGTTACGTTCCTCCCCTTCCACAGAAACTGGGGGATTGGGGTGCTATCTTCCTTGATGATTACATTTCAAAGAGATGACTTCCAGGTCCTCGAGAAAGATATTCCTGGATCTTAAAGCTGGCAAGATAGCTATTTAGCCTTTAAAAATATTTACATATATTTCAAAGAAGAAGAGAGAGAGAGAACTTGAAATTATAAGTTTTCTAAAGTGAATGCTCTAAGAAAAGGGAGGGGAAGAGTCTCTTCCTTTATTTTCCATAAGGAGAATTGTCTTGTTTTGTTTAAACTGGTATTTGCCCTTACAGTTTCTTGTATCTTATCTGTCAACCCTACCCGGGACACAAATCACTCCCAGTTGAAAACCACTCACCTCGGGCATACGCAATCTCCAAAAACCTGCCATGACTTACCTCTTTAACTAGTCTGATTGGTCCTCAAGTTAATTCTGTCCATCCAGTCCTCAAGGTGGTGGCTCTAGATGGCTCTTGGTGGTGGTCATAAGCTCTAAAAATAAATAAATAATCAAATTATCATATAACAAGAAAGCTGTAGTATCCACTGCTACAGCTGGCCCTAAGGCCAGAATTGGTAGTCAACATCTCTCCTCTACCACCTATTCTAGATTTCCCTTTCTTCCAGCTGCTCTAGTTGCTTGCCTGGTTGGTGCCCCAGACCTTCAATCTTGATGCGTACAGACCTTGATTGCCTTATTCTCATCAGGCTGAGATTGTTGTAATTAAGCATTCACTGTGGAAGCACCAAGAAATGTCCCAGCAAATCCAGACATAATTCTTCTTGTCCTCATTATGTAGCAGAAACCTAGCCCCTCATGACAATGAGGATGAATTCCTCCCACCACTCCATTATATTAGTTTCTTTTTTCCTGCTTATCCACCAGGAAGAGGATCTCAAAGCAACTAGGAATATATCAGAGTTTAGGTTTATTGTAAATCATACTGTGTTCCCTGGTGAAACTATTTCCTGCTATCCACCCCCAGGAATTAGGTCCTCCAGTACAGAAACTCCCTGTTGTGGGGACAGAAAACACTAATTATTGAAAGTGGACCACTGGAAATGATGGTGAGAGAGGCCACTCCTACTTCTAATTTTTGAACCTCAGGCCAGTATATTATAGCTATTAACAGTCATAGTACTGTGTATTGATCTTTGGTCTTATACAAATATTCTGTATTCTGGAGGATACTGTCTCAGTTTTGCAGGATGTCATCACCAGGCTGGCTTCTTAGCTGAGCCTTTTATATGCCTTCCCAATCTGCCAGGAATTTTATCAATCCTTTCTATGGTATATGTTAGGACCAGTGAGTCTCAAACATTCCCCAGTGATTAAATGTTCACTGTATTACTTGATCCTTGGTCCAAGGGGAATGTTAGGCTGGATCCATGTCTCTGTAACCCCTAAGATAACAATGCTGGCAGAGGCACCAAATACAGGGAAAACAAACTCATATTTGAGGTAAGTCTCAATTCTAGTAAGGATGAATCACTGCCCACCCCTCCTTGACAGAAGTCCACTGATACCAACTTGTCGTGAAGTAACTGACTGTACACCCGGAGGATGATACCATATTAAATAATGAGTCAGTTTTTGCGACCGACAGTTGAGACAGCTAAGCCTGGGTGAAAGAGAGCCCATACTGTTGGGCCCATTCATCGTCACCATCTCTGCTATGAAGATTACTTTTGTATAGGCCTTTTGATGCTAGCCCGGATCTAATATGTAAGGGGTCTTTGTGCATGTATCACTTACACAAAAGGGAGCTATTTTGGTAATGAAACATCTCCATTTTATACTTGTATATTACACAGTTACGTGACATTTTTCAGAGAGCCATGCTCCATAAATCGATTCCAAATTTGTCTACTGTAAACAATTCTAGACAGATGAGGTGCATTGTACTATAAAGACCCCATAGATAAGGACTCTCTCAGTAGTAAATAACATTTGTGAATTTGCTGGGAGGTGTTTCAGTGGCATGTTTACAACAGAACTGGACCAGGTGATCTTTCTTTCTTGGGATGCTCAAGTTTCCTGCAGATGCCTCTCTTGCATTGGATCCCACTCAAAGCTGATGGTCTTCAGAGTCACTCAATGAATGCATTGAAACAATACTCCCCAAAGCAGAATATTCTACTACCCAAATGCAGAGAGGACCAGCAAGTACTGGCCTCTTTCTTAGTTATGTCTTAGCCTTTACCTTAGAGAGGATGTCCCAGCATGCCTAGCCTTCTGGACCCCCTAAATCTCCACCGATGTGGTAAGTCCATGAATCTCTGTAAGATTTATTCCCCACTCTCTAGCATGCCTGTGTCTTAAGGAAGGATTAAGAGTACTGGCCACTTACTGCCCACGGTTCTGAGTTCACTGTTGTCACCCATATTCACGTGTAGAACAGACTCAAGCACTACCAAATGTCAGTATCACCAAAGACTCTGAACACTAATTTGTAACAGAGAGTATGAGGATTAACATCATGATTTTTTCAAAAAAATTTTACCTTAGATGTTGAACTATTTAGGGCATTTTATTAGGCATGTCACGAGGACACATCTAGCTTATTTAAGCCACAACAAGGAGCTGGATGTGCTGATTTGTTATAACAATACAGGGACACCTTCTGGACACATAAGAACAGGAATGACTCAGTGAGGAACTTTGAAGAGGGAAAAAGAAGGCCCTCAGAACTTGTCTTCTCCATTTTTTCTCTTTATAAACATGTTTTCTCTCCTCTTAAGTTCACATCATGGAAAACATGGCTCCTGAATTTTATATTGCCTTTTCATACAAGGCCAGTTTAGAATATCTTGATCCTGGTGTCAAATTACTGGCCAAAGCACAGGGAACTCAATACTCTGTAATGACTTATTTGGGAAAAGAATCTAAAAAAGAGTGGCCACATGTATATGTATAACTGATTCACTTTGCTGTACACGTGAAACTAACACAACATTGTAAATCAACTATACTCCAATAAAAATTAAAAATATATATATTGGCCGCAGTGACAAAGATTTGCTCAGCTTGGGTTAGAGGCTTCCTCGCAGGCTTGTCCACCATTGCTAGCTGATGGGGCAGGTACAGATACAGACTGTGGGACTAGGTCCCTGTTTCTATACATACGAAGAGAGGTGAGGAGTTGTCAGAAAATGTAGACTACGCAGGAAATGCAATAGTCATATGCCTTTGCAGAGCACTGTATTTCACCAATTCTAAGACGAACATTGCTTTTCCCCTTTAATATCAGAATGAAATCAGAGTGTCTTATCATTGGTGGTTCCTTACAATCATTGCTGGCCAGGTGACCTCCAGAATTCTCTGCACACACATGGACATGGACTTGTTCATAAGAATTCATATCGTCTCCGTTTCAAAAGAAATATGTTTGACAAAAGCCTAATCCTTAGGGGAAGAGAATTAAATGGCATGGTAGAGCCTCTCGAAGAAATGTGAAGGGAAAGGGGTTCTCCTCACACCAGAATGACTCCCCCATGGCTCAGGAAAAGAGAGAGAGGGAGAGGTATGACTGGCTGAAAGTCACCACAAATAGTGCCCCAGGAGCCCTACCTAATTCACCAAGCACTTTACTCCCTGTGAACATGTAAATAGCTACAAGTAAGCAAGCAGAAATGTGCAGTGGCTGGTTGTTATTCCCAGTGGTATGACTGGATATATGGAATCCATCAGCATTTCAGGATAAAAGCCATGAAAAAAAAAACTTGGAAGAAGGGCTATGTGTTCTGGATGCGGTCTAAAAACCTTCCAGTGGTCCTCTTTGGTGAGATCAAGAACAACTCAGCATCAGCACTTCCTGAATGAGGGTTGGTGGCTTGAGAAAAACCCCAGAAAGAAAAGGAGAACACTCTTTAGGCAATGGTGCATTTTCAAAGCCTTTGACAACACGAAGGACAAAACTGCATTGAAAAACACACGTTTAAAAAAACAAACAAACAAAACACACGTTTAGTGTTTACAAAAAGTGATTTACAAGAGTAGGAGTTTGAGTATGAATAAGTTTTCAGAATACTTAACCAATTTATGTAGTTTATTTTTTCATGTACGTTTAAGTGTGATACATGATGAAAAAGTTATGCCTAAATGAATTTAAAAGAGCTTTTTCAATAGGAAGTAAATACTCGTAAGTGACAAGAAAGTGATTAAAAACTTTGAGTGGAATATTTTCTTTCTTGAAGCACAGGAACTAATAGTGTGTCTTATAATGGGTGGCATCTTGGGATAAGAGAAATCTGGTATTTAACTTGCTTAGGCATAAGAACCTTATTTTTTATCTTACACTATATCTCCTCAATCCATTTAATGTTATATTTTAATTGAATGTACATTATAAACATTGTTGTGGTGATTAAAGCTTATTAAGTTAAAATTAGTCAAATGATAAATAATTTTCATCTTTTACCAGATGAGGGAGTCTGCAAAGAGTCTTCTGCTAGATGGTGTGTATATCTGAGAAATACATAGTTTTTATTTTTAGAGTATCTCAAGTTTTTTAGAGGCTCTCTGGCCAGGTAAGGGTATTTTCTTGATTTAAAAAATATACTAGTGCATTTTATATTTTTCAGGTTTTTCATATTTCTTTATGGCATTTAATGAAAAAAGCTCAAATAGCAAAACCTCTTCCCAACCTCAAATTTGCATTCCGTGCTTTGGTTTTGGACTTGGACTTACTTGATTCTTCTTTGGAAGAGGCTTCGTTAGGTACTGATTAATTTTAGATATTTATATGACAAAGGAATTCCTAGCCTTATGTGGGCTAAATAATTTGAGAAAAGTATACTCAAAATTTTTGTGGAGTAGGTAGAATGGGTCTATATTAACAGTTGTAGAGTTCAGGCTATGCCCTGAGAAGCTCAAAAGGTTCCGAAGATCTGACGTGTGTCCCCTGTCCCACATACATCCAGGGCAGCCCAGAATTTCCCAGTTTTATTTGTTCCTGACCTTAAAGAGCATGACAATCACTATATATACAGTAGCACTGGAGTAGTTCAGGGAAGATTCTCTGATCTATGTAACCCTCATTTCCTCCTCTTCCGATGTTCTATTCCCACCATTTTAACATTTTCTTTCAATTTTAAAGAACCTTCATGCTACTTTCACATAGGAATCAATACTAGTTCACTAAAGTGTCAATATTTAGTGTTTCCCTTCTCCAGAATGTTTATATTCTAAAAAAGAACCACCTGCAGAAGGCAATGTTAAATATAACAACAAATCTATCGTTGTGGCACTTTATACATTAGAGGGCTTTAATAGTTAAAGGCGGTGAAAATTGGGGTAGAGATTAGATATAACTTTCAGTCCAAAGTTTGTTTTTCTCTTTCCAGCGGAATGGGTAGATGTTAAATGTAATGTGCCAATAAGTGACAAAGAGTATTCTCCTGAGGAAGTAGCAGCAGCAATTAAAATTCAAGCCATGTGGAGAGGGACGTACGTCAGATTACTTATGAAAGCTAGAACACCAGGTATACTTTTTCAATCATTTATAAAATGAACTTGCATAAATAAGGATGAATATTTGTTTACATGCTAACAAAAAGCATTTTAGAGTCATTCTACTTCACGGCTCAGCTAATTCTTTTTAATTCTATCAATATTGAATTTCCTTGAGTTCAGGATGCATGTCAGTACACTCGTGCTTTTTGTTCCTGGAATATAGTGCAATGCCTGGCACAGACTGAGCACACAACAAATACTGGCTGAAAGAATGAATGAATGATCAGCTGCATTTTCCCAATCTATCATGCGTTCTTTAAAAAACAGGAAACTGGCCTTTTTTCTCCGTCCATCCCCTTTGCCTAGCAGAATGCTTTAGCAGTCAATTTCAGCTAAGTCATAGACAGTTTTTACATTTCTAGACCATTTTTCAAAGAAGCAAATGAATGAATAAATGAATTTAATGAAGAAGCTTCCATATATGCCTGTGGTGACATACATTTAGAAGGCATAAAGTGCTTTTAAAGTATATTATTATATTTATTAAATCAAATATATTTTGCATATGAAGTAAACTATTTCGTGAGGTCTGTTTTAACAGCTCAAAATAATACACTGCAGAGGCAAAAAAATTATGTTCAATTATTTTCATTCTTCAATTTTTGTTAACGCTTTTAGAGACAAAGCCTTGCCTCCAATAGAATTCTTTTGAGTATTTTGAAACATTTTGTTTTAAACATACGTCTGAAACATTTAATGAGAAACACCAAAATGTTCATCTAAGCAGTAAAAACTATAGATACACAAGTGTAAAGAGACACAAACTATATTGCATAGTTTTGTGGTAGAAAAATATTGCTGTCGCTTGATTTTTATATTTTTTTCTATCAGAAAAAAATTAATTATAAATTCATCCAATTACATATGTGGTAAAATACACATGTCCATATATGCTGTAAAAATTATATTCATACAATGATTGTTTTTATAAAGACAAAAATGAGCAGCTTAATAATATTTCAGTAGCATTTGCATTCTTTCACTCAACACATATTTATTGAATAGTTCTTTCACTCAACACATATTTATTGAATAATAACAGTTTAGCAGAACTGTTCTAGATTCTGGCCTTATAGAGTAAAACTGACAAGGTTTCTGCTCTGATGAATCTTGTGTTGTAGTGGTCACAGGCATATAGCAGAAAGTAAATATATTAAGATACTGATTTCAGATATGAGTAAGTACTGTGAAGAAATTAGGATAATTAGAAAAAAAGTCAGTTTCTGACATGTTAAATTTGAGGCACTTATTATGGCTTTGCATTTTTCTTGCCAAATCACCTCTTAAGCCATTCGTGGATTATGCTTTAGATTAAGCTTCAGTGAGATCCTATTAGCCATTGTTTTTTAGAAAAATTGGATGGATTATTTTTTCTGACACAAGAGCTTTCATAAGGATTTTTTTTGGTGTGATAAATGACCTCTCATTGTAAATGCTTTGATGAGTATCTTCAATTAGATCAAAGAGCACTTTATAATTTTTAAACTAAAGATGAAGGGAAACAGTATATAATTGTGAGCAGAGCTCTTGACTAGAGGTTCATAGCTTTATGTTTTAAACATGGTTTACTGCTAGTAAAGCCTCAGACTTTGGATATTACCTTACTGGTGAGTTTCAACTCCCTCACCTGTAAATGGAGGGCTTAGAACAAAATGATTTTTCAGGCACCTTACAGCCTTGATATTGCTATTTTTTATCGTTATTTTTAGGCACAAAGGAAAATACCAGTGCTGCAGATACTCTTCAGAAAGTTTGGGCTGTACTGGAACAGAATATAGAACAGTATGCGATTTCTCTCTTAAGGTAAAGCAGTGTAATGATGTTTCTTATTGTAACCTTTCTTATTGTTTCCTACTGTAACCTAATGATGTACCTTTCTTAAGGTAAATTGGTATAATGATCTTACTGTAAGTTCCAGTTCAAATGCTACTATACTTGTTGAGTTTTTCCTAATCATCACAGCTAGAAACATACCATTCCTTCTGAACTTCCACACTTCCTACTTTTTGTTTGTCTTCATTGCACTTATCTAATACCCTAAGCATAAAACCTCTGAGAAGCAAAACAGAGTTTTTTTGAAGTCTTTTGGTGCTAAAGAGATAAAAGTTAGAGTTTAGGACCTGCTAGGGGAGAGGACTCCAGTAAACAATGAAAGTTGTCAGTTGAAATCCCTGGAGGACAACGTTCTAGAAACAGGGACAAGTGTGAAGTAGATTGAGCCTTAGGAAAACTGCATTTTAACCACAAACCATGTTCAAAGCAGGATAATCTGAAAAAACTAAGAGAAAATCATATATATATATATATATTATATATAAAAGAAGCAGACCACTTGGTGATGTAGGAGCTAGCAGACCAAATCTCTAAAGGTAAGTATTACGGAAATGCCCAAGAAAATAAAGGTTAAAGAAAGAGAAAATAAATTAAAAGTCTAGATTAATAAAACACAGTTAAATGGAAATTACATAAATAAGATTTTTAACAACTGAAATTCAAAACTTTTTAATTAGTTAACAGCAGATCAGGAAGAATAGAGGAAGAGATTAGTGAAGTGGGAGATAGGTCAATAGAAAAAAGGTGGAAAATAAGGAAAGAGCTAAGGGACATGGGGAACATGCTTAGAAAGTCTAATATTTGTATCATTATAGTCCCAGAATGTAAAAAGATAATAGCTGACAAATTTCCAAAACTGATAAAATACATCAACCCATATCTTCAAGAGACTCTGCATGCACACTCCATGCAGGAAGGACACGAAGAGAACCATACCCAGACTCATTGTAGTCAAATTGCTGAAAACCAAAGGCCAAAAGAAAAACCTTCAAAGTAACCAGAGAAATAAGACACACTATTTTCAAAGGACAATCACACTAAGAGCCATATGTAAGAGTAAATTCTTAACCTTACCAATGCAAAATGCAGAAGTTGGGTAATAAGCTTTAAAGAGTTCTAAGGTTCTATAGCATTATTGCAGAAGTGGTAAAAGTAATAATCTAGATGAAACACTGGTAGGGCAAGGATACATAATACATTCGCTAGCAATATGCTAATGGATCCACAAGTGAATTTAAGAAATAAGATTAATCTTATACATATTCCAGAGAACAGAAAAAAAGAGGAGACATTTACCAACTCATAACCTTGATTTAAAAAACTCAACAAGGACAGGAAAAAAAGTGAAATTGCAAACCAAATGCCCTCATGAAATTAGATGAAAAAATGTAATAAAATATTAGCAAATCAAACTCAGAATTATATAAAAAGAATAATACCTTATAACCAAGTGGCTCTCCCAATCTAAGACGTGTAATAGTGGTTTAACATTAGGAAATTCATCAATTCGGCACATTAACAGGGAAAAGGAACAAATCACTCGGTTCTCTGGCTAGGTTCAGAAAAAAACATTTGAAAAAATTTAACAAAAATTCAAAATTTTTAAATTTTTTAGCAAACTAGGATTAGAGAAGACTTTCCTTAATATGTTATGGTATCTGCTATTTTTAAGCAATTACTACAAACATGATTAGTGGTGAAATTTTGAAAGCTTTTTCTTGAGTTTGAGAATGAGACAAAGAGGCCTGAACAAACACTTCTATTCAAGATAGTCCTGGAATTTTGTGAAGGGCAAAAAGGCAATAAAGCAAAATAAAAGTCACCAGAGTTTGAAGGGAAGAAATAAAACTACTGTTTACAGGCAACATGGTTATATATGTAGAAAATGCCAGAAAACCTACATGAATTTATTAGAATTAATGAGAAAATTAAAGAAAAGTTTCTGGATACAAGGTCAAAATGAAATAATGATTGGACTTATATTTATAAGCGACAAATAGAAAATTATGCATGTAAACATATAAAAATTTAAAATAACCTAAAGTTATTGAAAACATCTCATGATGAGCCAAATGTCAAAATTTTTAATTTGGAAAAAATCCAAATTTGTATTTTCCCAACCCTGAGAGCGAGTACCTCACTCACCTCACCCAAGTCCTGACCTGTGGATACTGCTGTCACCTGATAATTCAGCTTGATTAAACTTTTGCTCCAGAAGCCTGTTTTCTAAAACGGGTACTCTTCTGCCTAAGACCCCAATTGTTTGGACAGACACAGAGAGCACGAAGAATCTCCTTCTCCAAACTGCTTCAACATTGTAAGGAAGATTTCTGGCCCAGAAATTACATCTAATTTTCACGTAAATGGAGTGCTAAAATCATGTGTTGCCTTATTAGGGACTCAGGTCAGTTCACTATGGAGGTGTATTTGAAACACAGGCATAACTCCTTCAGGGAGCTGGCGTTCCTCTCCATGTGTTCCTTCTACCATAGCCAAGAGCATTTCCCAGAAAGAAACTCAGCGAATATCCACTGCAGATATTGGCCATGCTCTTTCAATAGTCTGAGTTGCACACCCCAATCTATTGAACGGATGAAACTCACAAGTCTCACCCATCTTTAAACTTAAATGTCAGGAGCATCCAAAGCTACCTCCTCATCCTAGAAGGCATTAATTACACGGTCAAAAGCACACCTTTTGGTATGAGACCTAATGCTAACCCCACTTCTACTAATTATCAGATGTGTGACCTGGGGTAAGTTTCTTATCCTCTCTGAACATAAAATTAAGTTTTTTTCATCTGTAATATAAGGATAATAATATCTACTTCATAGTATTATTCCTTTATAAAGCTGAAAAGATAAATTAAGGTAATCCTGGAAAATTATTTAGCACAATGCTACAGATTGAGCCATTACACAACATTAGTTATTATAAATATTGCTATTATTAGTAGTAGTACATGAGTAACTTTGAGGTCCTTGAGCCTAGCCTTGCATTCTCAGACCTGTAGGGGCACAACTTCAACAGCTGGCTTTGGGCAAGGCTCAGTTTTCCAATATAACTTTCTCTCTGTCCTAGGATGCAAAGTTAAAACTAAATCTTTTGATTATGTCAGGGATATCTCTCTATGGGTCATTTAAGATATTCCACATGGTACAGCAGGATTTTGATGGTCCTATACTCTTTAGAATTTCCTGAGGTATATGAAAATGTGTAGAATGTGTGATGGAAACAGTGACAGTCTGGAAAGCCTTTAAATTGCACCCTTCTCTTAGAATCGTGGTGGGACCCACTGCACTCAGTTCCCTATGTGGCCTGCTTAGTTCCTGTACTGGCTCAGCCAGCTCCTGCATTTAGACTCAGCCAGCCCCCATATGATTGACAGGGGTACTCTGCATTGACCGACCATCACGTCATACTTCCTAGTGAGGGTGATCAGGTTATTTATCAACCAAACTGGGACACTCTGACAGGGAACGGGGGAGCACTATTAATAATTATACCAGGGATATGAGCCTAAACCAGGACTGCCCCAGAAGAATCAGAATATATAATTGCCCTGGTCTTTGTTCTTGTCATTATTTTGAAAAGCTTTTTAAAATCCTTCCGAATACAAACCTGTCATTTTCCTCCCACCACCAAAGATCAGTGATCAAATGGAGCATGTGAATCCTATCCTCTGTGAGGATCTCTATGGCTCTGCTTCCCCGTGACAGTACAGTTGAGCCATCCACCTTCTGGAAGCCAAGAGCACCTCTAGCTCTGTCTAGACCTCTAACAGAGAACCATTCCTATGGCCATTATAGCTTCTGTCCCAGCTAATACCCAAGACATTGTATAAAAGACCTGAGATTCCTGGTGCTACTGAGGCTGGGTCCGGTTCCTGGCAGAGTGGGAGGTACAGGACCTGGAGGATCTCTCTCATCACTTCCATCGTGTTCTGGAATATGCCACAGGCTTCCAGGGGTCAAACACGGAGAAACCTCAGTTGCACCAGAAATCATGTAGAAGGAAAACTCTGGCACTCTCCCCTTGTTCGTGGCCTCTATTTTCAGGGGGTTTTTTAGTCTTTTTTTCCAAATCCATTACTCACTTTAAACTCCATTCTAGTATTGAGTCTCCAGTCAACCCCAGACCTTCAGTGGCTTCCACCCAGTTTTATTGCTAGTTTGCATGCTTCTAGTTTCATCACCCTTATAGGTTGAACTTTAGTGCTGATTTCCCATCTATAAATTTCAGTTACTCCTTAGATCATGAATTAGGTTCTCTCTTGACTAAGAACTTCAAATAACTTTGGGCACCTTTGATAGACATCATGGTTAATCTGGAATGGGCTCTCCTGCTTTGGTGCCGTGCACCACGAGCCCCCATTTGATGAAGGACTCAATCTAGCCAACAATGTACTACGATATTTTATGCTGTTTTTTTGCCTATTTCTTTTTTGTAAATAGAATTTATTTTAAAAGTTGTTTTACCATTGGTACTTAAATTATTTTTAAATTTTTAGACGAATGTTTAAAAGTAAGTGCAAGTCTATGGAATCTTATCCATGCTATCAAGATGAAGAAACTAAGATTGCTTTTGCTGACTACACTGTGACTTACGCAGACCAGCCACCAAATACTTGGTTTATAGTATTCAGGTGAGGCTATCATATTGGCAAGTAATATCACTCTTAAGTGGCATGAAATATTCATATATACAGAGCTTTCTTTATGATTCTTTATGATAGTAGTAAAAGTATTAATATGAACGTTTAAGTTGCTTTCAGAAGTTAGTTAAAATTTCTTCCATATCTGCTATGCATAAATGAGATATTATAGAAATTTTTATTCATGTTTCTTTAAACAAAATATGAAGACTATGAAGTGTTAATTGTTAGAACTTTTTATGAGTATGGTAAACATAATAAAATAAATTGAGCCGCTTTCCATATATAAATAAATTTACTAATTTCGAAGCAATAGCCTATTAGGTAAGAGTCACAAATTACTTATAAATGGGGTTTCTTAAAAGGTTTGCATTTGCATGACAAAATAGTGTATCAATAAGAATTTTAAAGGAAAACAGTATGCTGCTTTTAAGTTATTTGCAACTTTAAACTTATGTTTTTATTTCTTAGCATCAAACCTAATTTCAGACTTTCTTTATGATTCATGTCAAGGGAAAGTTCATGCTTTTGTAATTACAGAGAAACATTTTTGGTTCCTCAAGATATGACTTTGGTTCCCAAAGTATATACTACACTTCCAGTCTGTATGCTCCACGTTGTTAATAATGACACAATGGAACAAGTGCCAAAGGTATTCCAAAAAGTGGTGCCTTATCTTTACACTAAGAATAAGGTAGGTGTAAAATTTATTCTCCTCATACAATAGAATAGCAGTGAGAAGTCAGCACCCTGAGAGGTTCCAACAGAAGGTAGAACAGATGAGTTTTCAATCTACGTAACAGAGGAATAGGGTCCTGGTCTTTCTCCGTAGAAGTCCCATGTATTTGACAGCAAAAGGTAATTAATGCGAGTGCTAGAACATTCACCCTCCTTCTTATCTTTTATCCAAAGAAAATATGACAAAAGGAAAAGTTAGAAATTCTCATTATTAAAATCATAAAATCATACAAACCCTTAAAATGAAAATGGAGGTAAAGAGCACATTTATTCCTATCCCTAAACCAAACCAAAGCAGCAGGTTTTCTCAGCTTCCCAGTGGGTTTTTTATTCTATTCCTAAACATGTCAGAAGATTGTGATTACACAGCCACTCACCATCCCAGCAGCCCCAGCCTTTTCCAGGGCTACCCAGATTCCTTCAAGAATAGACACTCTCGGCACGTTACTCCTGCTGAACACAGACCCTGATGGTTGATGTCCATGCAAATCATGTTACTTCTCTATTTACCTGAACGTCATTTTTGTGTTTCCAGTCATTTCTTCTAAGAGGGAAGCACGATAAAAGCTAGTGTATACCTGCACTGCAAATCAGGAGATCTCCTGTAGCTCTCATGTTCCATTCTTTAGTTGTATGGCTTTGAACCTCTTTATTTTTCTCTTCGAGCTGTGGTTGTGACTGACTTCTATGGTTCTATGCATTATTTTGTATAAATTTAGACATATCTACCTGATGAATACTGGTTTATAGGAATAAAAGATACAGAATATCTCTCCTTAAAAGAACCCGATAGTTCTTTTGAGTTATTTTAAGAATTTTTTAACATAAGACTTTATTTTTTAGAGTCAGCAAAATTGAGAGGAAAGTACAGAGATAGCGCTTATACTCTCTTCTCCCCCACATGCACAGCCTTCCTCATTATCAACATCCCCTACCAGAGTGGTGCATTTGTTACAATTGCTCATTTTACATTGACACATCATAATCACACAAAGTCCATAGTTTACATTATGGTTCGCTGTTTGTACCAGTGTTGTACCTTCTATGGGTTTAGACAAATGTAAAATGACATGCATCCATTATTATGAGATCATGCAGAGTATTTTTACTGCCCTAATAATCCTCTGTGTTCCACTTATTTATCCACCCACCCCAAGCCCTGCCAACCACTGATCCTCTATCTCCATAGTTTTGTCTTTTCCAAAATGTCATAAAGTCGGAATCATATAGTACATAAGAAAACTTTTCAGATTGGCTTCCTTCACTTTAAAACCTGCATTTATGCTTTCTTCATGTCTTTTCATGGCTAATAGCTCATTTATTTTTAACGCTGAATAATATTTCATGTCTGGATATACCACCGTTTATTTATCCATTCACCTACTGTAGAACACCTTGGCTGCTTCCAAGTTTTGGCAATCATGAACAAAGTGTACATGTTTTTGTATGGACATAAGTTTTTAACTCCTTTGGGTAAATAACAAGAAGCATAATTTCTGGATCATATAGTGAGAAACCACCAAACTGTTTACTTTTGTAAGAAACCACCAAACTGGCCTCCAAAATGTCTGTAACATTTTTCATTCCTGCAGCAGTATATGAGAGCTCCCGTTGCTCCATACCCTCCTCAGCATCTGGTGTTGTCAGTGTTCTGGATTTTGGCCATTTTAATACCTGTGTAGTGTTATTTCATTGTTGTTTTAGTTTCTCTGATGTCATATGATGTGGAGCATCTTTTCGTATGCTTATTTGCCATCTATATTTCTTCTTTGATGAGGTGTCTTAAAATATTTGGCCAATTTTTAAATCAGGTTGTTAGTTTTCTTATTATTGAGTTTTAAAAGTTTTTGTACATTTTGGAAACAGTCCTTTATCATATGTGTCTTTTGCAAATATTTTTTCCCAGTCTATGGCTTGTCTTCTCATTTTCTTGACATGTTCTTTGACAGAGCAAAAGTTTTTAATTTTAATAAAGTCCAGCTTCACTAAAATTCATGGATCCAGTTTCGTGGATCATGCCTTTTTTGTTGGATCTGGAAAGTCATTGCCATACCCAAGAGATTCCTAGGCTTTCTCTTATGTTACCCTCTAAGAGTTTTATAGTTTTGTATTTTACATTTTGGTCTGTAATCTGTTTGGAGTTAATTTTTGTGAAGGGTGAGGGTCTGTGTCTAGATTCTCTTTTTTGCTTTGGGTGTCCAGTTTTTCCAGCACCATTTGTTGAAAAGACTGTTTTTGATCCATTGTATTGCCTTTGCTCTTTTGTCAAATATCCGTTCACTACATTTATGTGGGTCTATTTCTGGATCTATTCTATTCCATTGATCTGTATGTCTGTTACTTTGTCAAAATGACACTGTCTTAATGATGGCAGCTTTATAGCGAGTCTTAAAGTCGATTAGTTTCAGTTCTCCAACTTTGTTTTTCACTTTCAGTATTGTGTTGGTTATTCTTGGTCTTCTCCATATAAACCTTACAACCAGTTTGTTGGTATCCATAAAATAGCATGCTGAGATTTTGAATGAGATTGCATTAAATCTATAGATCAAGTTGGAAATAACGGAAATATTCACAGTGTTGATTCTTCCTATCCATGAACATAGAATATCTCTTCATTTTTTTAGTTCTCCTTTGACTTTGTTCATCAGCGTTTTATAATTTTTTTCATACACATTTTATACATATTTTGTTAGATTTATATCTAAGTATTTCAGTTTTGTGGATGCTAATGTAATTTGTTTTTAATTTCAAATTCTACTTGTTCACTGTTAAACTATTTTAGAGATTTTAGGATTTTAGGAAACTTTTTAAAAATCAGGGCAATTAAATTTTTCATGAAATCATTTAATCCATTTATATCTATACATAGAGGTGTGTGGCTGTGTATAACTATTGTTAAAACTTTATATTTTACTAATGAGTTTTTATACTATTTCATTATAATTTAAAAACTCATCTTTTATTAAAAGCTTATCATTTTTTTCTATTTTTCATGAGATACAAATTTTCTCAATAATGCAGTCTGATTTTACTAAATTTGAAGATATTATCAAATTGTAAATTGGACTTAAGTCATTTTGTTTGTATTAAATTTTGCACATTGTGTGCAGTTATGTATATTTGGAGTTATATACTTAAATGTAATTTTTAAAAACTCAAAGTCTGTGCACCAATATGTTATTTTTCTAATTGCTTTGAAAGAGTATTTATATTTCAATTAAAAATAGAAGAATTTGCCAATAAAAGACAATTTCTGTACATCAAACAGGTACTTAAAAACTGAATTTATTTGACCCTAATATAATTTGACCCTCCATACAACTCCCTTTTGCACTATATTTATTCTCCCTTATGTCCTCGTAAATAGCAATTTATTAAAAATTATAGCTTGGGAAATTTATTAATAAACCTTGCCTCTCACCAGCAGAATATCTTGGGTTAAACCAAATACTATACGAGATAACTAGTTCTTCGTTAACAAACTTGTCTTCACACCAGGAACAATTGATGGGTTATTTTTATAATGTCTGTTTGTCACGTTTGGCCTAGATTTCCTTTTGAATATAAAAATTTATTTCATTTGTGATTGGAAATCAAAAGTCCCAAAGATCCATATGAAAAAGATGATATCATCCAAAGGGAGACTCTATCAAGATCATAGATGTCATTAAATTCTAGAGATAAGCTCTTTACTTGACTAGATAAGTATACTAATATTAATCATATTAGCCACTGATACTTAATTTTTGTAGGGATCTTTAGGATATTTAGTTGAACCACATAAGAATCTGATTCTTGTTTATATCTAGCATACTTTGGGTTTGGTTTGGGTTTTGTTTAGTACTCCCAGTGAAGACCTCCCTTTCTAGACTAAACTTGAATTTGGGGGGTAGCTTTAAACGACACATTTTGAGTCAATATGCAGAAAAACACTCTATCTCCATTTAACTATTATTTCTAAACTGTAAATTTAGGATTGCAACAAGCATAGCCATTCCCTCTGTCAAATACCTCCTTCTTCTAACCTCTCACTCTGGGTCTTTTTAGAATAAAATGGAGAGAATGAGGAGGAGAATATAGAGCTGTATGAATACAAGAATAGCTTCAGTCATCCTTCTGTGGTATGGTTTTCCTTTCGTCACAATTCTTGATCTTTGAACATTTCTCCAAATTATTTAAGTCTCCTCTAAAATGTAGTTCCCAGAACTAAATGCAGCCTCTAAAGAGAATTCCAACCCATCTGAAGGAGGATCATTACTCCATTGTTTCGTAGCCCATGATCGCGTTCGCATTTTGGCACTTGCCAGGCATTTGACACATATGTAGCCTATTTTAGGTCAACTTTTTCTAACATACGTCCACAGAACTAGTGTCTGAGGTTAAAAAAAATAAAAACACCTGGTTACACAGTTAATCCTTTAGAATTGTTTGACATATATTTTTTCATAATTTTTCAAAGACCATAACCTGTGATTTGAAATACTTATCTATGAGGTTTCTCAGTACTCAGTACTCGATTATGTTACTCTTCTATTACAGAGTCTTGAGGTCGGTTTAGAGTCACCAGGTCCTCTCAAAATCCTATCACTGGTTTAGCTTTAGACTTTCACTTACCAATAGCTATCCTACCATTTTATAAACTTTTATTCCTCTCAAAATTGTTCTCTGAGTCTAGGCAAACACAAAATCAGAGTCATGTAATTTTGTTTTGCTTCTTTAATAGATCACTACCACAAGCCCAAATAATAACAAAAACAGCAATAAATCTGCACTTTGCTGATAAAAACACTTTAGCATACATGATTTATCTTCCTTTTCTTCTTGCCCCAAACGTAATGTCAAAGGTCCTTATGGGCGTTGCAATTCTGATCTTATTACAGGTTTTGGAATTTTGGTTAACATTCCTAGGTGTTTTTTGCAATGTTATGAATTCATTCTGTCTTGTGTATTTCTAACTTTTGTTCCTAAAAATCTAGACACATTGGAGAGCTTCCTCTGCATCAGAGAGCAACTGGAATACAAATCTATATTCTTCTGTCTTGTTAGAAATGTATGGAATTATAAACTCAGAATTACTTTGAACTTTTGTCTGTTAGCACTTTCCCAGGTTCCTTAACTGCTTCTTTTCTCCAACCTAAAGAGCTCATCTCCAGGCTCACATCTGGGTTCCATGGAACCAGATCTGCTGCTAATTTGATAGCTTTACCTGCCAGTGGTCATCCTAAGGGCACTACATTTCCATAAACTCCTCTGCCTTTTCCATCTCATATTTAGAAAGATGATACTGAGAAGACAGGGAAATCAAGTAGGAAGCTATTGGGCTAATCCAGGATGATATAATGATAAAAATCTGCCTTAGGAAGCATTAGGAGAATTAGCAGGAAATGTAGTAATCATCTACCACAGTTAAGCACTTTTTTTGTATAGCTAGGGAACCATACAAACAAAAGTGTTAGTTTTCCATTTTCTCCAAAAACATGTAAGATAGCAATTTTTGAGAGGGATTTCAAAACATGCTAGTGATTTGTTGATTATCAATAGATTTTAGGATCTTTATGTATATTAAGATAATAAAGATTTTTAATACTGTGAAATCATCTATTGTACCTTTGAGAGACTAGTGACCATGTCACTTACTTCTATGTAATTCTTTTTTCCTGTAGAAAGGATATACATTCGTGGCTGAAGCATATACTGGTGATGTGTATGTAACATCCTCACGATGGAAAATGCGCCTCATTGGTTCTTATCATCCACTCCCATGTCTGTCTCGAGATCCTCCATGTAATACCTTTGCCATAAAGGAAATCAGAGATTACTACATACCCAATGATAAGAAAATTGTATTCAGGTATGTGACAGAAAGGAAATGCATTCCTTTGAAAATATTAATAATTTTTGTATTAAATAATTGACTTTAAATTTAAATATTTTATTTTAAATATTAATATTATCAAAATCAGTAAATTTTCTATAAAATCCTGGGTGAATTTTGAACTTCACTTTTATACTCTTTTGGAAACAACATAGAGAGTAATGTGATTATATAAATGTTATATAAGATCAAGCCTATGTTGCACATAATGGTTTCTTAGTCCTCATAGTATTTGACTTTCATTGAACATCCTAACACTCTTCCCTCTTTTTACTCTCTCCTCGTTCTGTTCCATCTCTAACTCTTCTCTTGTGTAGGTTTCTCCTTATCTGCCAACTCATCCTTCTTTTCATATGTATTTATAGATTCTCCATGAATAGCCTCATCGTGGACTCCACTCTCTTTCATTAATCAGCCCTTTTGATTCTCATTCCCTCATACCTCTCATCTCTATGCCCTCCTCTTTATTCTCAATGTCCTCCACTACTTCAGGGCCTCATTATATTTTGTCTATAGAAATGCTGTGTCCATGTCTCCGTTATATCCACTCTTCATTTTTAACGGTTTCTCTGTCTCTCTCACTTTATTCATTTACATATCCATCCTTTACTACCAGAGTAGTTACCTTTCTAACAAACACATTTAAATATGTGATTTCCCATCTTTAAAATTTTGGACAAATTTCCATTGGCTGTAAAGTAAAATCCAAACCACAAACACTCCTGCCCAGCCTCCCAACACACTGTGCACTCTCTTGATGGAGCTATGGACCAGCTCCTGACATATTTGTGATGTGATTTTATCTTGCCCATGCCTTTCCTCTTATCTTGTTATATTCTGTCTCCATTTTTCCACCTAGCAAAATTTATCACTTTTAAGGATCACTTTCAAGAGTCAAATCTTTTATACCCAAACCTCCAAATATAACTAGTTAGTCCTGGTCGTGCTTCTATAGTCTTTGGTTCTTTCTGAGAATGTGACATATCAAATTTTATCTGGTTAATTTCACATACACCTCCATGAGAATTAACATTTATTGGAGGCAGGAACCATATCTTATCAATACAGGACGTATTGATATATGCCTGACACGTAGTTGGCCTTCACTAAATATTGTTAAATGTTCATTAAATGAGTTGTTAGAATACTTGTCTTCTCTTTTCATATATTTTTTCTATGCAGAAAGTTTGGCAAATATGTTATTTATTAAGGAAATAAAAATCACACATAATCAAACAACCTAGAAACTATCATTGTTAGTATTCTATTGTATTTTCTTAGAATGTTTTTTCTAGTCACAGTTTAACTTATTAAAATCATAACATAAGTTTTATAATCTGACTTTTTACTTAACATTATAGTGTTAACATTTCCCAATGCCGTTAAGACATTTTGTGAACTCTTTTTCATGATTATCTAATAATTATTCACATGAATATACAAATTTTTTGGTTATTGGTTATTCCCTGTTGTTACAAATTTCCTTTTCTACTTTTTCTATAGTATTAATAGAGATATGATGGGCATATTTTATTGTAAATATTAAAGAAAATTTCTGATTATTGTCTAAAGATTTATTGTTTTAAGGAGATTAAATATTTTAAAGAAACCATACATATTGGTAAATTGGTTTTCAAAAGTAAAACCCAAGTCTTTCTGACAGTATAGGCACAAATAATAATTCATTGTATTCTGGCTGATTTTTCTCTATAATTAATATTTATTTGTTCCTTAAAACCTTTTTCCCTTTAACAAACATGCTCACATTTTTTGCAAAGAAAGATAATCAACAACAAAACTAAATTACAGAACAATATATACAGTATATCGCAAGTATATTTTCTTTTTTTTTCCTTTTTAATATCTTTATTGGAGTATAATTGCTTTACAATGGTGTGTTAGTTTCTGCTTTAGAACAAAGTGAATCAGTTATATATATACGTTCCCATATCTCTTCCCTCTTGCGTCTCCTTCCCTCCCACCCTCCTTATGCCACCCCTCTAGGTGGTCACAAAGCACTGAGCCGACCTCCCTGTGCTATGCGGCTGCTTCCCACTAGCTATCTATTTTACGTTTGGTAGTGTATATATGTCCATGCCATTCTCTCACTTTGTCACAGCTTACCCTTCCCCCTCCCCATATCCTCAAGTCCATTCTCTAGTAGGTCTGTGTCTTTATTCCCGTCTTGCTCCTAGGTTCTTCATGACATTTTTTTTTTCTTAGATTCCATATATATGTGTTAGTATACGGTATTTCTCTTTCTGACTTACTTCACTCTGTATGACAGACTTTAGGTCCATCTACCACACTACAAATAACTCAATTTCATTTCTTTTCATGGCTGAGTAATATTCCATTGTATATATGTGCCACATCTTCTTTATCCACTCATCTGTTGATGGACACTTAGGTTGCTTCCATGTCATGGCTATTGTAAATAGAGCTGCAATGAACATTTTGGTACGTGACTCTTTTTGAATTATGGTTTTCTCAGGGTATATGCCCAGTAGTGGGATTGCTGGGTCATATGGTAGTTCTATTTTTAGATTTTTAAGGAAACTCCATACTGTTCTCCATAGTGGCTGTATCAATTTACATTCCCACCAACAGTGCAAGAGGGTTCCCTTTTCTCCATACCCTCTCCAGGATTTGTTGTTTGTAGATTTTCTGATGATGCCCATTCTAACTGGTGTGAGGTGATACGTCATTGTAGTTTTGATTTGCATTTCTCTAACAACTAGTGATATTGAACAACTTTTCATGTGCCTCTTGGCCATCTGTATGTCTTCTTTGGAGAAATGTCTATTTAGGTCTTCTGCCCATTTTTGGATTGGGTTGTTTGTTTTTTTGTTATTGAGCTGCATGAGCTGCTTGTAAATTTTGGAGTTAATCCTTTGTCAGTTTCTTCATTTGCAAATATTTTCTCCCATTCTGAGGGTTGTCTTTTGGTCTTGTTTATGGTTTCCTTTGCTGTGCAAAAGCTGTGAAGTTTCATTAGGTCCCATTTGTTTATTTTTATTTTTATTTCCAATTCTCTAGGAGGTGGGTCAAAAAGGATCTTGCTGTGATTTATGTCATAGAGTGTTCTGCCTATGTTTTCCTCTAAGAGTTTGATAGTGTCTGGCCTTACATTTAGGTCTTTAATCCATTTTGAGTTTATCTTTGTGTATGGTGTTCCAAGTATATTTTCTTGTGTTTATAGTTGTTTATATATTTTATATACAGGTAAAATTTTAGAGAAAATACTAAACAAAAGCACATAAACTGAGGGCAATAAAAGGGTTGAAGAATTCTCTTTTTAATCTATCTGCTTCTTGTAATATATTTGCATACTGCCTATTAGAAGAAAGCAAAAAAAAAAAAAGGAGAGAAGGAAGGAAATGTGCCAGTAACTAAAAATAACAATTGTGATAAAGTATTTTAACTACTATGATAGGAAACCATTGTATCACACAGCAGGGCCACTATTAGACTCAGTGATATTGAATCCAATACCTAAATTAGTCATAGCAGCTGGTCCTAAATCTGTCAGGATGAGTTGAGAGGAAGGTGAGGAGAGAACTGCTTGAGTAGCACATGTAAAAATTCAGAAATTAGAGAGAATATGACTTTTCAGTATGATCTTTGTTTTGTTTGCAAAATGGGGTTCTAGGGTGCTCTAGCAAGAAGTAAGATCCAGAGGTTGGCAGGGCCCTTTCCTGAAGGGCCTCAAGGCAAGAAGAGATTCAGATTTAACCGTAGAGGCACTGAGATGCTTTGGAGGATTTTAAGAAAAATGGCATTAATAGACTGTGTTAAAACATTATGTCTGCAACGTATGAATTGAAAAAGTACTCTAAATATAATTTCTAAGAACAGAAAAAATGTTAGAACCTTATTGTTATGAAATTATATGTAATCATAAAAGGTACAAAACATGAAACAAAAAGGAAAAAAGCTCACTCGGAAGACTGCAGTGTGTTGTATGGATGAAGGGAAACATAACTGGAGACAGGGAAACCAGCCACGTAGAAGTTGCAGAATAACCCAGGTGTGTGATCATGGCAAGTGAAGTCAGTGTATTTGTTTGCTAAGGCTGCCATAACAAAGGGCCACAAACTGGCAAAGTAGGTGGCTTACATAACAGAAATCCTGACTCTGCAAGTCTGAGATCAAAGTGCCAGCTGGACTGATTCCTACTGAGGGCTGGGAGGGAGAAGATGCTCCATGCTTTCTGCTAGCTTCTAGGGGGTTCTGGTCATTGGCATTCTTTGACTCGTAGATTTATCACCCTGGTCTTTCTGTTCCTCTTCACGCACCATTCTCCTTGTGTCTGTCTCCAAACTTCCCTTTTTCATAAGGACCTCATTTTAACTTGATTATCTCTGGGAGATAATATCTCTAAGAGTGGTGACATTGTGAGGGGTTGGGGGTTAGGACTCCAGCATGTTTTTGAGGGGGACACAATTTAACCCATAACAGGTAGTGACAATGAATCTAGAGGGACGAGAAAGGATTTTAAGGTACCAAGGAAGTAAAATTGAGAGCGTTGGTTTATTGGGGTTTGACTTGGGGAACTGTTGGACAGTAAGTGTCATTTAGTTAGTTAGAGGTTACAGGAAGAGAACCCCATTGGCTGGTTGGGCAACAGAAAGACAATAAATTCTTTTTTAAAAAATTTTTTTGGCTGCACTGAGCCTTCCTTGCTGCGCGCGGGCTTTCTCTATTTGCGGTGAGCGGGGGCTACTCTTCGTTGCAGTGTGCGGGCTTCTCATTGAGGTGGCTTCTCTTGTTGCAGAGCACAGGCTCTAGGCACACAGGCTTCAGTAGTTGCAGCACGTAAGCTCAGTAGTTGCAGCAAGAGGACCCTAGAGTGCGCAGGCTTCAGGAGTTGTGGCAGGAGGGCTCAGTAGTTGTGGCACACGGGCTCTAGAGCGCAGGCTCAGTAGTTGTGGTGCACAGGCTTAGCTGCTCTGTAGCACGTGGGATCTTCCCAGACCAGGGATCGAACCCGTGTCCCCTGCATTGGCAGGCGGATTCTTAACCACTGTGCCACCAAGGAAGTCCTAAGTCATTTTTAGGTGTTAAACATGGTAGACCAGTGAAATGTCCAAGGGATACTGCAGAGGGGAGTCGGGCTGGAGACACAGATTTGGAACTCATTATTCTGTTTATGCCCATGGAAGTGCCCAGGAAAGTTTGTACAAAGAGAGTCAGATCCAGGACAGAATATTAAGATTCTCTGGTATGTATGGGAATGTCAGTGTGAGAGAAGTCTAAAAGTAGCACCCCTGAAATAGGAGGTACAAAAGTTATTATGCTCATGGAGAAAAGTTTTTGAAGAAAGAGAAAATGAGGGTTGATTCGACTTTGTCAGATTCTCCTAACAGTTCAGGAAGATGAGAACTGAGGTTTCTATAGGGTGGTGACAAGGTGCTTGACACCATGGCAAGAGCAAGTTTAGCACCTTGGTTGGGGGCAGAGTGGAGCGCTGTGAGTGAGTGGGAGGTGATGAGCCGAGGACAGTGGAAGTTGACAACTCTCCTTAGATTGTTAGCTGGGGAATAAAATAGAGCCGAGACTGGTCAACAGGGTTGATTGAAGATTTTTTTTTTTTTGGTTTGTTTTTTGTTTTGTTTTGATCTGTTTTTCAGTGGGTGAGAACTGCATAGATACAAAAGCCAATATCAAGGAGAAATAAAGTGGGGAAATTTAAGATAAGGAAGAGAGAAGATAGAAAAGCAAGTTTCTAGAGAAATTGAAAGTTTATAGGGTCCTGAACATTTGCAAAGATTCACCTAAAGTAGGAAAGAACCTCAACAAAACAAGAAACCTCTTAGACTGCATTAAGAGAGGAGTTGGGAAGGAATCAGACTGCACATTTCCAGTCTTTTTTGTAAGAGGTTCCCAACTGGCTTGGTTAAAGGGTGAGAGCATAAGCGACAGGTACTACTTCTGACTTCTCTGTATTTTTGTGAAAGAAAATACTGTTAACAGTATTTAACAAACACTGTTAACAGTGAGGTTTTGAAAGCTACTGCCGGTTGTGCTTTTTGTCCCACTAGAGAGGAGGGCGTAATGGAAAGGTTTGATGTGGCAGTAGTTTGCAGTCTATCAAGTTTTATAAGTGAGTGCTTATTATATCTAAATAAAAAGTTACATTTCCTGTTTGGGATATGATGATAATAAACATCCTATATTTAACTTCATTTTACCACAGCATACTGTGGTCTTTTGCCAAAGTTTATAATAGCACTAATATTTCCAGGATTTTAACTGACTTTATAAAGTGGTTTTACTTGTAGATTATCATATCAGCAAATGATACAGTTTCTTTTAGCTATTTGAAGGAAAGACCAGCATACTTGTTTATAAAAGTGAATGTTTTTCTTTATAGGTATTCAGTTAAAGTTGCATTACCACATCCTGTTACAATACAGGTACGCACGTCCAAACCAGATGCATTCATCAAACTACAGATCCTAGAAAATGCAGAAGTTATCGTGAGCTCCACGGGGAAGGGCCAAGTTATCATTCCAGCAATTAACCTCTTGGGGAATGAGAAAGCCTTGAGCTGCCAGTGTAAGTGTGGCTTTTGGAATTGGTTATTTAGATTCATAAACAGATATTTATGTTTATGTAACTGATTTTCTAAATGTTTTAAGATAAAATAGCAAGTAAGCATTTAATTGCTAAAATTTGATATCATAATGGGAAATATTTTTTAAAAACGATTGCTTTTGTGTGCCATATTAGTCTCTGAAGATCAACAGATTTGTTATAACTGTACTTTAGAAACTTTATTACCTGAACCTTCTTAGACTTCTGAATAAGAAATAGATTGTTATTACTTTGAAAACTTTTTTTACTTTTATTCCCAATTCATTATTTTTAGAAAATATTCTACTTATCAAAATTAACAGAAACTTTGAAGTTATTACTTGCAATGTAATAGTCACAGGAGCTTTTTTTAAAATTATTTTTATTGGGGTATAATTGCTTTACAATGGTGTGTTCGTTTCTGCTTTATAACAAAGTGAATCAGTGATACATATGTTCCCGTATCTCTTCCCTCTTGCGTCTCCCTCCCTCCCACCCTCCCTATCCCACCCCTCCAGGTGGTCACAAAGCACCGAGCTGATCTCCCTGTGCTATGTGGCTGCTTCCCACTAGCTATCTACCTTACGTTTGGTAGTGTATATATGTCCAGGCCTCTCTTTTGCTTTGTCACAGCTCACCCTTCCCCGCGCCCATATCCTCAAGTCCATTCTCTAGTAGGTCTGTGTCTTTATTCCTGTCTTACCCCTAGGTTCTTCATGACATTATTTTTCTTAAATTCCATATATATGTGTTAGCATACGGTATTTGTTTTTCTCTTTCTGACTTACTTCACTCTGTATGACAAACTCTAGGTCTATCCACCTCATTACAAATAGCTCAATTTCGTTTCTTTTTATGGCTGAGTAATATTCCATTGTATATATGTGCCACATCTTCTTTATCCATTCGTCCGATGATGGGCACTTAGGTTGTTTCCATCTCCGGGCTATTGTAAATAGAGCTGCAATGAACATTTTGGTACATGACTCCTTTTAAATTATGGTTTTCTCAGGGTATATGCCCAGTAGTGGGATGGCTGGGTCATATGGTAGTTCTACTTTTAGTTTTTTAAGGAACCTCCATACTGTTCTCCATAGTGGCTGTACCAATTCACATTCCCACCAGCAGTGCAAGAGGGTTCCCTTTTTTCCACACCCTCTCCAGCATTTATTGTTTCTAGATTTTTTGATGATGGCCATTCTGACTGGTGTGAGATGATATCTCATTGTAGTTTTGATTTGCATTTCTCTAATGATTAATGATGTTGAGCATTCTTTCATGTGTTTGTTGGCAGTCTGTATATCTTCTTTGGAGAAATGTCTGTTTAGGTCTTCTGCGCATTTTTGGATTGGGTTGTTTGTTTTTTTGTTATTGAGCTGCATGAGCTGCTTGTAAGTTTTGGAAATTAATCCTTTGTCAGTTGCTTCATTTGCAAATATTTTCTCTCATTCTGAGGGTTGTCTTTTGGTCTTATTTATGGTTTCCTTTGCTGTGCAAAAGCTTTGAAGTTTCATTAGGTCCCATTTGTTTATTTTTGTTTTTATTTCCATTTCTCTAGGAGGTGGGCCAAAAAGGATCTAGCTGTGATTTATATCATAGAGTGTTCTGCCTATGTTTTTCTTTAAGAGTTTGATAGTTTCTGGCCTTACATTTAGGTCTTTAATCCATTTTGAGCTTATTTTTGTGTATGGTGTTAGGGAGTGATCCAATCTCATACTTTTATATATACCAGTCCAGTTTTCCCAGCACCACTTACTGAAGAGGCTGTCCTTTCTCCACTGTACATTCCTGCCTCCTTTTTCAAAGATAAGGTGACCATATGTACATGGGTTTATCTCTGGGCTTTCTATCCTGTTCCATTGATCTATCATTCTGTTTTTGTGCCAGTACCATACTGTCTTGATTACTGTAGCTTTGTAGTATAGTCTGAAGTCAGGGAGCCGGATTCCTCCAGCTCCTTTTTTCGTTCTCATGATTGCTTTGACTATTTGGGGTCTTTTGTGTTTCCATACAAATTGTGAAATTTTTTGTTCTAGTTCTGTGAAAAATGCCAGTGGTAGTTTGATAGGGATTGCATGAATCTGTAGATTTCTTTGGGTAGTAGAGTCATTTTCACAATGTTGATTCTTCCAATCCAAGAACATGGTATATCTCTCCACCTATTGTATCATCTTTAATTTCTTTCATCAGTGTCTTATAATTTTCTGCATACAGGTCTTTTGTCTCCTTAGGTAGGTTTATACCTAGATATTTTATTCTTTTTGTTGCAATGGTTAATGGGAGTGTTTTCCTGATTTCACTTTCAGATTTTTCATCATTAGTGTATAGGAATGCCAGAGATTTCTGTGCATTAATTTTGTATCCTGCTACTTTACCAAATTCATTGATTAGCTCTAGTAGTTTTCTTATAGCATCTTTAGGATTCTCTATGTATAGTATCATGTCATCTGCAAACAGTGACAGCTTTACTTCTTCTTGTCCGATTTGGATTCCTTTTATTTCCTTTTCTTCTCTGATTGCTGTGGCTAAAACTTCCAAAACTATGTTGAGTAAGAGTGGTGAGAGTGGGCAACCTTGTCTTGTTCCTGATCTTAGTGGAAATGCTTTCAGGTTTTCACCATTGAGGAAGATGTTGGTTGTGGGTTTGTCATATATGGCCTTTATTATATTGAGGAAAGTTCCCTCTGTGCCTACTTTCTGCAGGGTTTTTATCATAAATGGGTGTTGAATTTTGTCAAAAGCTTTCTCTGCATCTATTGATATGATCATATGTTTTTTCTCCTTCAATTTGTTAATATGGTTTATTACGTTGATCGATTTGCGTATATTGAAGAATCCTTGCATTCCTGGAATAAACCCCACTTGATCATGGTGTATGATCCTTTTAATGTGCTCTTGGATTCTGTTTGCTAGTATTTTGTTGAGGATTTTTGCATCTATGTTTATCAGTGATATTGGCCTGTAGTTTTCTTTCTTTGTGACATCCTTGTCTGGTTTTGGTATCAAGGTGATGGTGGCCTCGTAGAAGGAATTTGGGAGTGTTCCTCCCTCTGGTATATTTTGGAAGAGTTCGCTCTTCTCTAAATGTTTGAGAGAATTCGCCTGTGAAGCCATCGGGTCCTGGGCTTTTGTTTGTTGGAAGATTTTTAATCACAGTTTCAATTTCAGTGCTTGTGATTGTTCTGTTCATATTTTCTATTTCTTCCTGATTCAATCTTGGCAGGTTGTGCATTTCTAATAATTTGTCCATTTCTTCCAGGTTGTCCATTTTATTGGCATTGAGTTGCTTGTAGTAATTTCATGATCTTTTGTATTTCTGCAGTGTCAGTTGTTACTTCTCCTTTTTCGTTTCTAATTCTATTGATTTGAGTCTTCTCCCTTTTTTTCTTGATGATTCTGGCTACACAGGAGCTTTAATAAACAAATTATTTCTGAAATAATGGACAACAGTGATACTCCGAGATATAAATTTAAATTGTCATTTACGTTTCATCTTATTGGCTTGTAAATTTCTGAAAAAGTAAAAATTTATCTCTAATTATTTTTCATTTTACATATTTCTATATTACATTGCTAGTTGCATAAGTTCTACATCTGCTTTATATTTATTGATATGTTGTATTTTTAAAATGAATGTAAAGCAGTCTTTTATCAACTTTAATAGATTGTCTGACATTAACACTTGTTCTTCCATTTGTTATCATTAGCATGTTCATTTTGGTTCATACATTTAGTTTTTCAACCTTTCTCTTATAAATGGATATTTTTTTCCACTCAATCCAAGACTCTAGTCTCTGAAATAGAGTAATATAATCCATTTACATTTTTCTTTTTTTTTTTTAGAAGATGTTGGGGGTAGGAGTTTTAGTAATTTATTTATTTATTTTTGCTATGTTGGGTCTTCGTTTCTCTGCAAGGGCTTTCTCTAGCTGTGGCAAGTGGAGGCCATTCTTCATTGCAGTGCGCGGGCCTCTCACTATCGCGGCCTCTCTTGTTGCGGAGCACAGGCTCCAGACGCGCAGGCTCAGTAGTTGTGGCTCACAGGCCTAGTTGCTCCGCGGCATATGGGATCCTCCCAGACCGGGGCTCGAACCCATGTCCCCTGCATTAGCAGGCAGATTCTCAACCACTGTGCCACCAGGGAAGCCCCTCCATTTACATTTATTTTGATAAATATGCTTTTTCTGAATTCTGTCATCATGTTTTGTTTTAAAATTGATTATATCTTCTAGGTGACCTTTACCTATTTGGTGGCCGGTACTCTTCCTGATCTCTCATTTTTCCCAATAGTGTTTATGCTGATTATCTCAAGTATATAAGCAAATTACTAAAAAGAACTGTCTTTTACCTATTTTCTGTCTAATATTGATACTTTTCTTTTTTTTCCTTTCTAAAATAAATGCAAACAAGGCAGGGCTCTTTTTCTCCTCTCTTATTGACCCTGGAAACAGTGTTTGAGTTGTCATTGCAGCCCAAGGATATTCCTTTTAAATATGAATAAGAATTTGGAGGAGCGGAGAATTGAGAAGACACCACACTGTGATAACAAAATTGGGGCACAAACATGGTGATTTAGACACAGGGAGGTGGGAAATACCCTGTATTATGTTAGTAAGTCTGAGCTTTGGCAAAATGGGAAATTAAGCAGTTCTTTTGTTTTTGGTTTTAAAAAAATATTTATTTATTTGTCTGCACCAGGTCTTAGTTGCAGCATGCGGGATCTTTAGTTGCGGGATGCGGGATCGTTTTAGTTGCCACATGCGGATCTAGTTCCCTGACCAGGGATCAAACCCAGTCCCCCTGCGTTGGGAGTGCAGAGTCCTACCCACCGGATCACCAGAGAAGTTGGGTCATGTCTCCTTTTTTCCCCTCGTTTTCCCTTCATCCCTGAAAATCTTCTAGATCATTTTCAGTACTAGTTCATATTACTACTTTGCGGCTTTTCATGTCAATCTGCCTGCACCATTTATATATTTTTATTCAGATAAGTTCAGATAATAAAAAATAATATTTATATATATTTTTCTTCAGGTATGTTAAGACCATTAGAGTACTGTTATGTTTTGCTAGTCCAAATGCAGGGATACATTTTACTTTACTTTACTTCATGCAGGGATATACTTTAGCAAGCACTAATGTGCAACTCTCCTTTTCTGTTTATGGCCTCATGTTTTTTTCTTTTAAATAAATAGTTACCTCCAGCATTACTCTCCAGATCTTTTCATTTATATTCGTAGAGGAAACACTGTTTACAGTTATCACATAGCTTATCCTTATTTCACTGCAAAAATTACCATTAACAAGAGAATTATACATAAACATTTAAAACAGTGTTATGAATTTATTTCTGGCAAAGAAAGTGACAGCAAAATGGAGTAGAAAGATGATAATGGGAACATAATTCAGAAATTGTCCCCAAATTAGAGTCACTATCCAAGATTGTTATTCTTTTACAAGATATTTCTATTTTCATATTTGTATTTCTAGATGAACTTTAATACAATTTTTAAAAATTTCCCCTCAAACCAAAAAAAAATCATTTCCTTCTGATTGCCTTGAATATATAGATTAAATTAGTTTAAGGAAAACTGACAACTTCATAGTATTGAATTTGTATGCAAGTAAATTTCTTTCTATTTATTCCTGAGTTTTGTTGTGTTTCACAGAAAAGACTGAAAAATTTCTCCATAGACATTGATAGGGTAGTAATTGTGAATTAGATATTTTCTTTATTTAGATTTCAGACAGGCTATTACTTTTAAAGGGATGCTATTTATGTTTATGAATTACACAAGCAGACACTGAAATTTCTTTTCCTTTCTAAACGGTTTTCAGATGCTTTTCTTGGAAACACATCCACTTAAGAGTTTTTTACTACATGTATTTCTGGGGTACCCCACCGAAAGTACATGCAAAAAAACGTGTGTGTGTATTATATTGGTAGTGCAACAGGACATGACAGACCACAGTATATATTCTGTGAGCAAACATTGTATGGTACTAAAGAAGAAATAAATTCCATTGCAAAGATGTTGAAGGCTTTGAAGTGAGCTAGTAACAAAATCTTAAATAAGAGCCTCTTTAGGTTTTGTACTATCTCGTGGGAATTTTAAAGAATGTCTACATATCTTATATAATTTTCAGGCATAATATCTTATACCAGTACTCATTCTGTAGAATTAATACAAAATTTCTAATTTCCCACAAAATTTGCAATCTAAGCAATTGAGGGTTTGGGGAAGTACTATGGATTAAATAATAGTAAAATGTTTTATTTCATTTATTTCAATATTTCATTTTCATTTATTTCTCAAATTTGTTGATGATATAATTAATATAACCAGTCTCCTACTGATAGTGATTTGTGATCATTCTAATCATTAGTTTATATAAACAGTGCTGAATTAAAAAAAATCTGAGTATATAATTTTCTGAACATGTATATGCATATATTAGATAAATGCTTAGAACTATTGGGTCATTGGGTACATGCAGTAGTGATTTAGGTAGATTTTGTCAAATTTCCCTCCATTGAGTTTGTGTACATTTACCTTATTTTATCCATACTCCCCTGAATGACAGTAAGATATCATATTTCTTGGTTTTTCATATTTCTTCATTCCAATTTTAATGCTAAAAAGATTTATTTATATTTCACTTATCATTAATGAGGTTTAAGCATATTTTTATATATCTTATATATCCTCCTTTAATATTTCCTTCTTTGAAAAATTTTTTGAGTGTTTTGCTCATTTTCTATTGGAATTAGTTGTTTTTCTCCTAATTTACATGTAGATTATCGTATATTAAGAATTTTTTTTTTCCTTTTTTATATTTGTTTCCAATATTTTTGATAACAAGTGGTTATGAATGAATAACTAAATGTCTGAAGGAAGTAATGAAGGAATTCACAAGGATAGGGACTTTGTGTCATTCATTGTTAATTTTTTATTGGAGGGTAATTTACATATGGCAAGAAGTGCAAATCTAAGTTGATGAGTTTTGATAAGTGCAATGTACCAGTATGCCTCATACTCTTAACAAGATATAGAACATTTCTATTTCCCAGAAAAAATCCCTCAATCTATTTCCATTCAATTTCCCAATCCCCAAAGAGGCAACCACTGTTCACATTTCCATAACAATAAACTAGTTTTGTCTCTTCTAGAACTTCATGAAATTGGAAAACTGTAAATACTCTTTTGGCACTGGTATCTTTTGCTCAGCATAATGTTTTTAAGATACTTCCATGTTGTTGCTACTCCATTCCTTTTTATATTGCTGAGTATTAGTCCATTGTATGGATAGACCACACAGTTTACTGCTTTAGATTTTAACTGGAATTGTGTTAAACTTGGGGAACATTGGCATCTTAACAAAATGGAGTTTTCTGGTCCATGAACACAGTATATCTTTAATTTCTCTCAACGATGTTTTAAACCTTCAATGTACAGATTTTACAGATAGTCTATTAAATCTATACCTAAGTATTTTATTTCTATAGGAGCTCCATTTAGGACTAAGAATACACATAAATTTTATCATTTGATAGCTATATTCATTTACTAGGGCTGCCGTAGCAATTTACCACACACTGGGTGGCTTGAAACAACAAAGATGTATTCTGTCACAGTTCTGGAAGGCAGAAGTCCAAAATCAAGGTGTTATCAGAGCCATATCTCCATCAAAGCCTCTATGAGAGAATCCTTCCTTGCCTCTTCTAACCATTGTTGGCTCCTGGCATTTCTTGGCTTGTGAGAGCATATCTGTGCCAATGTCTGCCCCTGTCTTCACATGACTTTCATTCTGTGTATTTGTGTCTTCTCCTTTTCTCTTTTAAGGATGCTCATCATAGGATTTAGGGTCCTCTTTAATCCAGGTTGATCTCATGGTGGAATCCTTACCTTAATTATAGCTGCAAACACCCTTTTGTCAAATGAGGTTACATACTGAGGTTCTAGGTGGACATATGTCTTTGGGGAGGGGGTCACTATTCCACCCACTACAGTATTGTACCATGGGTCACTTAGCCTCTGTTCAGTTTTTTTTTCTTCATTCTTTGTTTCCATTTAGATCATCTCTATTGCTTATTTTCAAGTTTACTAATCTTTTCTTCTAAATTTGACAATGTTTAAGTCCATCCAGGAATGTCTCATTTCAGTTATAGTCAGCTCTAGAATTTCTTTTTATTTTTTATATAGTTCATTTCTCTGTTAATATTCACCATTTGTTCTTTCATTATGTCAACCTTTTCCCTTAAATCCTTAAACACGTTTTTAATCACTATTTTAAAGTCCTTGTTTGCTAAGTCCAACATCTGTGTCAGCTCTAAGGGTATTTCTATTGACTTTTTTCTATTGGTTACATTGTGCACTGTCCATTGTATTTGCTACGTTACCAAGACTCTAGATTATGCTGTCTTCATCAAAAGAGTGTTGAATTTTGTTCTGGCAGACAGTTTACTGACAGTTTAGCTTAATCCTATCAAAACTTTGTTCTAAGCTTTCTTAAGTCAGGTCTAGAGTTTCCATTACTCCAGGGCTAGGGTAGCTCTAAAGAACAGCCTTTCTTGAGTTTCAGCTGAATGCTGTGTTTTCATTAAATTTTCTTCATTTTGGCAGAACTCCAATGTCTCTCAACTCAACACTGCAACCTTCAGAATCTCCATTAAGCTCACAATCTTCCAGTAATGTCTACCAGGCATCGTTAGGTATTTGTACAAACGAAGTTTAAAATTCAGCTAAAGACTCAAGTAGACCCCTATGCATATTTGTGAGTTCCTTCGCTGCTCAGATGCCTGCTTTCTTGGTACCCTGCCTCACAAATTCTAATTGTCTCAGGAGCCTCAAATTCCAATCTTTGCTTCCTAAATCTGACAACACAGCTGTTCACTGTTTGAACTCTATTTCCCTGTGCCATGGGTGAGAAGATCTTCACGGGCAGAAATGTGGGAAAGTGGAGAGATCATCTTGAATATTGCCCTTCTCTCAAGGATCACAGTCCTGGGCTGTCTATTGTCCTCCGGCTTAAAGCAGTTGTTTTATGCATTTTGTCCAAATTTATCATTTTTGTGGTATAAAAATAAATCCAGTGCCCATTATTCTGTCATGGTTGGAATCCGAATTTCCCTGTGTGCTTCACTTATGTTTCCTCAATACATGTTTGGTGAATTAATTAACATCCAGCACATATCTATTTGTATCCCTTCCAATGGTATTTATATTATCTGTTAATTAAGAAATAATGACTGTAAAAATTAAAAATTACAGTAACATACACACACATAGTATTAAACGCTGAAGAAGTCAGAGTGTGTGGTATTAGTTTATTGTCATTCGAGCGGCACAGAATGAATGAGAAATTGTTGAATTGTTGTATAATCTTTTATCAATCAGTGGTGGCTCTATGCAAGTCATATACCATTACACTAAGTTTCTTTAAGACCAGAATATTTCCAAGAAGCCAGTGATGTTGGTTTTTATCTCATTAAAACAAAACAAATTGACCTGTCCCTTTGAGTGTTCTATAAGGATATAACTAAATAACACAGTCAGTAATAACTATGCATTCCACATATCTTAACTTAATCCTAATATTTCTCATATTCAGCTAGCAAGCAAATTCTTTCAACTCATGCTTCATTCAAGAAAGAGCACGAATTTTACGTTAAGAAGAAATCTGCCCCAGGAGGTCATAAATCCTATAAAAGACCTGGAAGTGCAATAGTAGACACTGGTCAGCCTATTTTGGATGAGGAAACTATCTCTGTACCCACTATAGAAGAAAATGCTAGCACACCACAGCAGGTAATTTACATTTAAAAGAATTATTTAATGGTACTGCTCATAAAAATTTAACATAAATTGCAACATTTTCCTAAAAATTGTTCATGTATAATACTTTTTATATGTAGTGCCGCTAGTGTATAACCAGAATTGAAGAATTATTGAAAATTTTCTCTGTGCCAAGATTTTAAAATATGTGATAAATTTAATTTTTACACTAACCCTATAATGTAGATGTTATTATCTTACATTATATATGAGTTAGTGGTTATGAGACTTTGAAAAAGGTCATATATTAAGAAAAACATATTTGCATGTGCCTTAAATTGAAGAAATAAAGGACAATGCATATAATTTAAGGCAGCAAAAGAAAACATGATTTATCCATTGAAAACCAAAATAAATTAACTAATTAAAAGAAATGAAAACAAAATGCCAAAAATAAATCCTAATATGGCAGTAATTAAAATAAATGCAAATGGATTATTAATCAATTAGAAGGATAAAATTTTAACATTAGATAAAAAATAAGATCCAACTGTAAGTAGTCTAAAGGTGACACTTTTAAACAAAATAGCACAGAAAGTTTAAACTTGAACCAAAAGAGAGCTGTGATGATATTTTAATATCTCAATACATAGGATTCATGGGGGATATTATACAAAAATAAAAGGAAAAATAAAGCAGTATGACCATAACTGACATATAGGCATCTCACTGCCTAGACTCAATAAATAAAAAGCAAAACTATTAGAGCTGTAGAGAAAAATAAGTTAACAATTGAGTTGAATATTTTAACACATATCTTTCAGAAACAAGTAGATCAAGATGAAAAACAATATATTTGATCATTAGGATATGAAGTATTAAGTAGAAGCTTAATCTTTTAGATATCTATATAGAACACTCCACCTAATAAAAGAGAATATACTTTTCCATAGAGCACACAGGAAGCCTCAATAAAAACCAAACTATACTGTGTAAATGTTATCTGAACACAATGCAATAGTAATTAGTAATTAACTGCTTAAAATCCCATAAATGTGAAAACACAGTGAAATATACTAAATAATTCTTTAGTTTAAAAAAATCATTAAAAAAGAAACTATTAAATACAAAGGACTCCATAAAAATAAAAAACTACAAATCAAAATTTGTAAGCCACATCTAAAGTAGCATTCAGTGGAATGTTGACTTTCAAATTAATTCGTCAGAAAGTATGAATGATTAAACAAATGAACTAAGCTATTAAAACAAAAAGTTAGAAAAAGTAAAAGAATAACTCAAAAATAAGAAAGAGTTTTAATAAAAATGAGAGTAGAAATTAATGAAATGGGGAATAAAATTTAGGAAAATTAATAAAACCTATGCTTTCTTAAGATTAATAAAGTAAACATGCTTCTTGTAAGACTAATCAAGTAAGAAAAAAAGAAAGAAAATATAAATAAATCAAATACAGAACAAAAAATTAGGATAGAGGTATAAATGCAAACAACAGGTTTTTAAAAAATTTTAAGTATTATATACAACTCTATACTAGCAATTTAAAACTGACAAAAATTGTTTCAAATGTAAAATTCCTGGAGTTGGGGGAGGAATGGCATACCTGCTCCACTAAAAAAAAGAAAATATAAAATAATAAGTAAGAATAATAAAACTGAAATGATAATCAAAGTCTTACCTTTCCAAAAAGCTATAGGCCTAACTGCTTTACAGGATAGATCTAACAGACTTTTGAGGAATAAATTGTTCTAGAAAACAGAAAAAAAATACAAACCTTCCAATCCTTTTTAAGAGATTAATGTAATTCTGATTCCAAAACTGATAAGTAGCAAAAGTAAAATAAGTAAATTTCATTTATAAACATGAATGCAAAAGTTATAAATACTAGAATATATGATGGTAAGTATTTGTGGGGTTGTGAGGATAAACTTTTATACACTGTGGTATTATAGAATTTTGGAGAACATCTGACAGTATCTAATTAAAGTATTATTATATGATCCAGAAAATATGCATTTATTATGTGCCTAAAATCCTATGTTTATTTTTATTGTTAATTGTTTATTGCATTTTATTTCCTAGGTATACAAGTATATTATACAGTGTTTGGTGTTGTATAACAGTTGGCCTCTCACTGAAAGTCAACAGATGTTTGTTCAAGCACTAAAAGACTTAGAGAAAAATGATAACAAAGGTATGTCACCCTAAATGTTATTCATGTGTTTTACATCTTCTAGAAATATTTAACAATAAATTTATCATGTAATTATTAAAACCTTATTGCTTACAATTTGTACTTTAATCCAGTGGCATTTCCTGTTCTGTTAATTGATTACATGTTTCAAAATCTTGCTGTTTGGTTTATAAAAACCAAAAATATATGATTGTTTAGGCCTAGTTTAAACAAAGTTTGTCCAGTTAGTAAAAATTACTAGATGATTATCTAACAACGGTACAGGAAACTTTTCTAGTTATAAAATTATGTTTGTCCAAGTTTTGGGGAAAGTATAACTTTAAAGATAAGTTTTTAAAAATATTTAAAAGAAGGAGAATCTCCTACTGAAAGAAGATTCAGGTTTATTTTTTAAAATGTAAACTACTCTTAATATTCCTGAGAAGGAAATGATAGTTTGATGCTTTAGACTAAAAAAAAAAATCTGAAATAGCCTCTACTCCTAAGCACTATATCACATTATGCAGTATAATAATTAAATCTGAAGGAATGAGTATTTTCAATGTATATTCTTTTCAAATTTTAAGCAAGACTGCCTAATCATAAAAATTAACATATGTACATTATTTTTAAAATAACACTATACAATACAAAAGAGCATACTACAACACCAAAAGCTGGTGAGGATACAGAGCAACAGGAATTCTCATACATTGATAGCGGGAATACAAAATGGTACAGCCAAGTTGGAAGACAAGTTTCAAGGTTTCTTTTCTTTTAATTAATTTTTATTGGAGTATAGTTGATTTACAATGTTGTGTTAGTTTCTGCTGTACAGCAAAGTGAATGTTATACATATACATATATCCACTCTTTTTTAGATTCTATTCTCATATAGGTCATTACAGAGTTTTGAGTAGAGTTCCCTGTGCTATCCAGTAGGTAGGTCCTTGTTGATGATCTATTTTATCTATACTAGTGTGTATATGTTAATCCCCAACCCCCAATTTACCCCACCCCCACCCCCTTTCCCCTTTGGTAACCATAAGTTTGTTTTCTATATCTGTGACTCTATTTCTGTTTTGCAAATAGGTTCATTTGTATCATTTTTTTAGATTCCACATATAAGCAATATCATATGATATTTGTCTTTGTCTGACTTACTTCACTCAGTATGACAATATCTAGGTCCATCCATGTCACTGCAAATGGCATTATTTCATTCTTTTTTATGGTTGAGTAATATTCCATTGTATATATGTGCCACATCTTCTTTAACCATTCATCTGTCGATGGACATTTAAGCTGCTTCCATAACCTGGCTATTGTAAATAGTGCTGCAGTGAACAATGAGGTGCATGGTTTCTTATGAAACTAAAAATGCATTTACTGTTGTGACATAAAATTCACATTGTATGGCATGACAAGAAAAATGTGAACATAAAAAATGTTCTCTGCCCTTTGGTCTCCTCTCTCCCCTCTACTGTGCACCGTGTATCTGCATTATACATCTACCAAACCTCCCCCATCAGCAGAAACACCTGCTCAACCATAAAAAGCAACATTCTCCCGGCATCAACAAGACAACTCCTAAAGGGTAACATTCCTTCTTGATCTTGTAAGGGGACAAGATGACGCTTAGATCTGGATTGTGTAAACTGTCAAGAATTCATCATTTAATGTACAGCCCTCTGTCTCAAAAACCTTATATAACTATGCCTTGACTTCTAATGGGTGGAACAGTTTTCAGAGCTTTCTGAAATGCTATTCCTGGGTTATAATCCTCAATTTGACTCGAAAATCTTTTCCATTTCTTTCTTAGATCGACTAATTAATTTTTCATTGACACTATGTAACCAGTAACTGTGCTCTTTAGTATTTACACAAAAGAGTTGCAAACTGAATTCTGGTTTAAGATGGTGACATAGGATGCTCCTGAATTTACCTCCTCCCATAGAAACAGATGCACAGCTGATTACCTCCTACACATCAAGCAAATGGAAAAACTCACACCAAAACGTATCGTAAAGGTTGAGATATACTCTCGCCATAAACCCCACACCCAGCATAGTGACATACAATTGGAAGGGAACTCACAACACCCAAAGCAAAGGGTTTGGACTGAACGTCTAGTGCTCCAGCTATTAAAATTTCCACGTGAGTGACTGGCACCCAAAACACCTAGCTCTAAAGGCCAATGGGGTTTTGTCCACCAAGACCCATAAGACTATAGCAAATAGTTCTTAGTAGGCTTCCAAGGATGCTCTGGCCTCCAGGGCTCAGTGCAGAGACAGCAGAACTGCCCATCTCCTAGTCTTTCCCTGAAAGGTCTATTTGCATACTTTAAAAGCTACTGCCTGAAGGTCTGGCTTCTGATCCAATATATTTTTTTAATGTTTGTACTACCCACAGCCATGTGTACATTCAATGTCGTCTCTATCAAAATTACAGTGGCATTTTTCACAGAAAAAGTAAAATCCTAAAATTTGTATATAACTACAAACTAGAAGAAAACATAGGGGATAAAATCCTTGACATCAGTCTTAACGATGATTTTTTGGTATTGATACCAAAAGTATAAGCAACAAAAGCAAAAATAAACAAGTAGGACTACATCAAACTAAAAAGTTTCTGCACAGCAAAGGAAACCATCAATAAAATTAAAAGCAAGTTATGGAATGGGAGAAAATATTTGCAAACCATATATCTGATAAAAGGTTAATATCCAATATATATAAAGAATTCATACAATTCAATATCAAAAAAAGAAACAATCCAATTAAAAAATGGGCAGAGGACCTGAATAGACATTTTTCCGAGGAATACATACGGATGGCCAACAGACACACAAAAAGATGCTCAACATCACTAAACATTAGGGAAATGTAATTCAGAACCACAATGAGATTTTACCTCACATTTGTTAGGATGGCTATTATCAAAAGATAAGAGGTAGCAGGTACTGGCGAGAATATGGAGAATGGGGAACACTTTGTATACTGTTAGTAGAAATGTATATTGGTGCAGCCATTATGGATGGAGGATGAAGTTTCCTCAAAAAATTAAAACTATAACTGCCATATGATCTAGCAAATCCACTTCTGGGTATATATCCTAAGGAAATGAAAACATTATCTCCAAGAGATATCTGCACCTACATGTTCATTGCAGCATTATTTACAATAGCCAAGACATGCAAACAGCCCAAGTGTCCATTGATTGATGAATGGGTAAAGAAATTGTGGTAGGTATGCACAATGGAATATTATTCAGCCATAAAAAGAAGAAAAACCTGTCTTTCGCAACAACATGAATGAAGCTTGAGGACATTATGATAAGAGAAAATAAGTCAGACAGAGAAGACAAATGCCGTATGATCTCACTTACATGTGGAATCTGAAATAATGGAACTCATAGAAACATTGAACAGATTGGTGGCTGCCAGAGAGGTGGCTGCAGGACATAGAAAATGAGTAGAAGTGCTCAAAAGGCACAAACTTCCAGTTACACGATAAATAAGTCCTGGGAATGTAATGCACGTTTCTCAAGTTCAAACTGTCCGACACAGGTGGATTTTCAGTAACGGAACACGGTAGTATAATTTATGAACTAGAGTAATGTAAAATGTAGATCTTGATTATGGTACAAAATTAATAATATGAATTAAGTTTTTAAAAGGAAGTTAACATTAAATGGAGAAATACAGTAGAGTGGCTAACTACTGTACATTCCACTACCTGAAACTGGGTTATCACCTGCAAAATTAGAATAACCCCTATATTATATAATAACTCCTCTATTTCAAAGTTGTTTGGAAGATTCAAGATAATATATATAAAGTTCCTGGAACCTAGTAGCACTTCAAAAAACGGCTTTATCATTATTGTGTATTCCAACTAGAAAATAAGTCTTTAGGAATAATTATGTCTTCTTTTTTGACATCACATTTGACAAGTTTATGTGTGAAATGATCAGCTGCTAAAATTAAATGACACCTTGTGTCACCTAATACATTTTTTGCTGAAAGTAGAAAAGAAATTCAGGATTGAATTGTATTTAAAATGAACCAGGAAAATTATCTATTTGAAAGAATATGTTTCAATCTTTTTGAAAGTTAAGTGGCTTTTGAATTCAGAATAATCCTTCTCTAATTTCATGTTTATAAATGTGTTTTTTTAGTTAGCCAATTTGTTTAAATTAAAACATATCAATATGCCCACTTCCACTTGTCAATTATATTTACAACTCATAACCTACAAACTTTAACCTTAAGAGTGTGATATATTTTAGAGAAATTAAGTTATTAATGTCTTAAAATTATTCACTTAGCTTGCTTTTCAATTATAAATATATCAAACAGAAATTGGTGAAGTGTTTTTTTCATTTGTACATTGATGACCCAATTTAAAATTTTATGTAGATTAAATGGAAATGTTGCCCTATTTACTGATTTAAACTCAATGTTTAATTTATATGAGAAATAAAATATATAATTTTTTTAAATATATAATTTAATTTTTTTCAAAATTTTACATCTTTATAACTCATGATAAAATATAAGGCCTGAAATATGGCTATGTACAACCTAGGCTATTTCTATTATAAAATTTTAGGAAGTTGGCCTCTGGTTAACATGAAGCAACAGTGCCACCTTTAGTATATTTCAATACTTAAGTTTTAGTAAAAATTGCTTACTTTCACTTAAGAAAATAGAAAATGGAGAATCTTGAGCAGGTAATACTTAGTGATATCATCTGCCTTTATACATAATTAGCGGTCTTGTTATTTTGAAGTCCTTTTGTTTATATTGCTGGCCTGCATACTTGAAGTTCTGATCTATTCGCATTAAACGTAAACTTTATCATTCTCAAAAGTGTTTGGTTTCAAGTCCCACTGCTAACTTTATTAGCAGGATTATAACATTATTTCCTGAACTCTAATAAATATTATATTATTGCTTTTTCTTAGGCACAATACATGCATGGTGTATCCAGTTCAGAGTATTTGAAGAAACCAAGCATTGTAGATACTATATATATTTACTATATATATTTATATATTCATATATACATGGCGTTTCTGTTTATATTTACCAAGTGTGATTGTAGTTGGTAAATGTATACTTTGTTCTAAACAAGTTTTCTAGTTGAGAAATTATATTAATGTTCAAATCCCAACCACTTTTAGTTTCTGGATATATAAATCTAAGCACCGAATTTTAATCATAAAATCAAATTATATTTCTGTAATTCTTCTAATTACATGACTATGCAAAGCGGGGTCACATTTTTCACAATTTTGACCTACTAGGATATTTATTCTTGCATCTTACTGACATATATGCTCCCAACACATACAGATTCCCTATAAAGCTTTATATATTAAACTTAGGCAATCTGACACTGAATACATACTATGAGTTCAGCCCTATACTAGGTGAAATTAGGAATTTAAAATGAAGTATGTAATGATATCCTCACCTTTGTTGAACTTGTAATTCCTGGAAGAAAAAGTTACCATATTGTAAGCCATTAAATAATATGGAAATTATTTTATTCTATATATTAATAATATAAAGAAAGAGGATGGTATACACCTGCTGTGTGCCTCACACTCTAGTAAATGTTCACATATGAAAACTTGAATATTAGAATATGTTAATTTGAGTGGAATCAAATGTGCCTAAATGTATGACTCAAACACTAAGAATTATGGGTAGTGAGAAAAAGAAAGCACCAGAAATACCTAATGGAGCAGCTTGAGATTCCATTTCATCTGACATCTGTTAACATCTTAAAAACCTGGGGTGTATGATACTAGGTAAGATCGTATTTTAAATGTCTTTTATTGATTGTTTTTAAAGCCTGCGGCACAGTCTTAGGTTTCAAGTTTTATGAATACAGTAAGCCTGCCAAAGTTAACCTAGAGTGGCTGATCCAGGATTCACTTCTAAGTCATTTGATTATTTGACCAAAGGATTTTCCCTAGCACAACACTTCTCAGCAGGCTGGGATTGTTGGCAGAAAGGCAAGTTGCCCCCTTGTAAAATCACAGTGCTTACAGTCCACTTGTGGTTGTGCAGGATGCTCTGTCCCCACTTTGAAAGCAGCCAATAACTGGCACCAAGTGAAATAAGATCTGGATTCTTCGCAATTACTGTTTTACTTTGCTGATGGGGTGACTTACAAGACTCCGATTTTGAAAGGGACTGACATGTCCTTTGAACTGTTATTTGAATGCTGATTCAACTTACCATTTGGGAGAGTCTGAGTACATTACATAAACTCTCTGAACCTACCCTGCTGGGATTCTTTGAGAATTAAAAGAGAAAGAAACATCGTAGGGATTCAACAAATATCATTTGCTCTCCCAATACTTGGGTATTTGTTAGAAAAAATAATAGAACATAAAGCGAAATCCTTCATATTAGGAAAAGGTAATTATACCCTCCTAAATGTAAACCCGTGTTTCTCTAAGTGCAGTCCTTGGACCAGCAGCCTCAGAACTACCTGGGTACTTGTTAGAAAGCAAATTTGGGGGCTCCGCCTCATACCTTCCAAATCAGAAACTTTGGGGGGTGGGGTCCAGAAATCTGTTTCTTAACAAGCCCTTCAGGTGGTTCTGACACAGGCTAAAGTGTGAAAACCACTCTTGTAAAGGAACCTTCAGCTTCACTGAACTCTAACTCACTGGTATTCTTCCCTTCCGCCCATCCCCTTGCAACATTTGCTTCCAAGGAAAGGGAAAACTGCATACATTTCTTAAAGTAGTGTTTCTCTAAGTATGAATCAGAACCACCTGAGATAGTTTTTAAAGCTGTACATTCCTGGGCCCCATATCAAACTCTAAGGGGTTGGACTCTCTGGGGTTTGGGCTTCAAGACCTACATTTTCCAGACTCCCTAGTGATTCATACATTCATCAAATTTGTGAATTGCTGCTTCACAGTAAGCATAGCATAACTGGTAACAGAGTTGCCTGGCTGCACAAGATAAAAAGAATGAATTCTTGTACTCCAGTTTTTATGAGGTACTATTATGTAGCACTGGCCACAGATAGATCTCTAAACTGTAGTTAACTCCTGATTTTGCTGGCATTGAGATCTCTGGGACCTGGATTTAAGTGAGGTGGTAGCTGTGGCCACTGAGACTGGTCGAAGCCCAGTCACCTCATATTGGGCAAGATGAAGAGCTGGTACTGCACCATCTCTATATAGCAGAGACAGCATAAGGAGCCTCTGCAGGGAAGCGGTGCTGAAATACATGGGCTTCCATTTCTGTGCAAATAGTGTTTCTTCAACCTCAAAGTTTTTGGTTAACAAAGGATATCAAAGAACCAAAGAGAAAATATGTCCTTTGCAGCCTCTCTACATTCTGTCCTGGGTCTCTGATAAAAGGTGATTTTACTGTGTGGCTTCCTATAAAAATCTTTGTCTTCTTTTCTTTCTTTTTCTCTTGATTCAGTTTCTATGGCTCATCATTTCTACCCTTGTGCCTCATTCTTACTCTTAACCTTATTTTCATTCTGTGGTCTCATTATTTTCACTTTTCTGCTCACAAGTTAAATCAGTCCACTTTTTTCTTTGCCTACTCATCACACTCAAGAGCTGAGCTGTTTAGTATGGAATCTCACATACTCCACAGAGCTTTTTGATATTTCATGCTCTTATGACAAGGTCTCCAGGCAGCTGTGAGAGACCTGGCCTATGTGAGTTCTCCATTCTCTCAGGACTCTGCCCCAGACAAACAGCATGCAGAGATAACTCAGAAGCTTCAAATAAGAAGAGAAATCCAGGAGGACACCAATGGAAATAGCAGGAAAAAGGACTCCAAAAATTTACTCCTCCATAAAAACAATGAAAAAACTGGCAGAGATGATCAGAATCAACTTTTCAGAATTCTGGAAATTAACAAAGGCTTTATTCAAGAAAAACAGCCATATCTCTTTAAGAACAGTAAGCTTTACGACATTTTTACTTGCCCCAGTCCCATCCCCTGGTCTCCAGCTCAGCAGTAACCTTGAAAACTAACAGCCTGTATTCCTGGTACAGGAAAATGGAACTGAATCTCTTTCAAAGCCTCATTCCCAGAAAAACAAAAACTGAAAAAATTTGTCACTGACAAACTTGCCCTATGAGAAATACTGAAGGAAATTGTTCAGGCTGAAATCAAAGGACACTATGCAGTAACTTGTATCCACATGAAGAAATAAAGTGCACCATAAGGGAAATTTAAAAATACTTAGAGACGAATGAAAAACAACTAACAACATACCAAAACTTATGAGATACAATGAAAGCAGTACTAAGAGAGAACTTTATAGCTATAAATGCTTACATTTAAAATGAACAAAGATCTCAAATCAATAACTTGATATTCCACCTTAAAAAACTAGAAAACTGGAAAAGAAAGAAAAGAAGTAAACCCAAAGTAGGCAGAAAGAAGGGAATAATAAATATTAAAGCAGAGAATAATCAATTCAATATTGTACTGGAGATACTAGCCAAGGCAATTAGGCAAGAAAATGAACTGAGAGCATCCAGATCAGAAACAAATTAGATAGTAATGATCATTATATAACCTTATGAATAAACCAAAACCATGATTTATACATTTCAATGAGAAGTTTATAGTATGTGAATTATTTCTCAGTTGTATAAAAGAGAGTCACACAGATCTTTATAAAAGGTCTGTCTGCTTGTTTGCTTACCTGCTTGTTTAAAAAAAGAAAAAAAATCCAAATGCCTTAGACTAACCATTTTTCCAACTTCTTCCCTTTTTCCTACATGACATGATTTTATTATTATATCATGACTCACTGATTTCCTGTTTTTGTTTTTCTAGCACATGGAGAGAAACATGAAGAATTAATTACCTTTGGAAGTCCAGATTCCCACACTATTAGTGAGGGACAAAAATCTTTAGGAACTTCCAAAACAACAAGGAAAGGCAAAGAAAAGTCTTCTGAGAAAGAAAAGATAGCCAAAGAAAAACAAGTGCCTCGCTTTGAGCCTCAGGTGGGTGTGATGCTTTTTTTATTGGAGTCATTTAATAAACTTAGATTCACTGGGTCCCTATTTTCCCATATCTTTTGAGTAAAACCTGAAAAATTCCATCTCCCTGTTTCCAGCAATCATCTAGATACCTTAAAGACATTCCTTGGGCACCTTCTGTAAGCAGTCTTCCTTAGTTTAGTGTCAAAAAGTGTTAATTGAGCTTTTAATATGTAAGACACTGTTTTGGGGACTTGGGTTTCTAATATTATAAAGTCTCTACCTTCAAGGAACTCACAGTCTAATGGAGGAGACTGAAAGTAAAGAGAGAGTTGTAATGTTAGATATGGTATGTACAGGGTAGAAAGGATAGGTACCTATTTCAGCCTCTGCCTAGAGAAGTCCTGAACTGAATCAGTGAGCAAAGACATGCAGAGGCAAAAATCCAACACAATTTGGTTTTTGAGCCACTAAGGTATGGGGTATGAGGCTGGAAGGGTAAGTAAGGGTCAGGTGGAGGGGAGCCTTTTAGAAAGCCTGGTTAGAAAGCTGGGACTCTATCTACAAGCCAGGGGTCCTGATTCCAAATTTTTTCAGGACCAGATAGGTAATCCCAATGATTAAGGGTAAGGAAGAGTATGTGGGTGGCAAGTTTGAGGAGTGCAAGCAGAGTCCTAAAGATACTCAAATTCAAGTTATTTAAAAACACTCAACTCAAAACAAATTACCTGTGAGGACAAAATCTTCCTATCATTTGTGATCACAGCTTAGGCTACACAGGGCTGGGAGGTGGGACTTTGAGAAGTGTACTGACATGATCAGATTTACATTTCAGATACCTTGGTGACTTTTAAGGGTATGAAATTAAAGGGGAAAAGATAAGAGATGGGAAAACCACCAGAAAGCACTGCAATGGTCCAGACAAAAGAGTACAAGCTCTACCAGATACAGGTCAGAAGAAGGAAGAAGAGGACAAATGAGGTTCTTCTAGTTTCTACTAAACAAAGTACAGCTAACTCTCTTTCTCATCCCACTGAAGGTGTACAAACTTTAGTGTAGGTGGTTAAATTGGTGGATACATTCCCAAATTAAAGTATGATTCAGTCCAAAGAACAGGAAGAGGCAGTTAAAAACTGAGCAGACTATTAGCAAAGACAAAAACGGAGAGAAGAAAAAGCGTTTATCTCTTCAACAAGACAAGATTGCCAGGATGCGTACTGATGACAGAACCTGGGCATTTATTCAAGCATTAAGAACAACTGAGCCAAAGCTCTGCATTAATAGGGTTGAACAACTGACTTTTCATCTTCAAGAATTTCCTGAGGGAAAAGGAGTGGCTGCCAAGGAAAGAATTATTCCATATTTATTATGACTGAGACAAATTAAGGATGGCATTCTTCAGGCTGCAGTTAGAGAAATTCTGGCCTTAATTTGGCTGCATGAATCCAGTGAAAGAAAGAGGAATCCTAATTCGCACAATTGATGATGGAAGAAAAAGGGGTGTGGTTGCTCTTTAGACATTGCGGAAATCAGGTGAACTCACTCAGAAGCCAGTTCACCAGCCCTCTGACTGCATTTGTGGTGGAAGTACAGGTGCCATATTAGCTTTCATGTTGGGGCTGTTTCATATGCCCTTGGATGAATGTGAGGAACTTTATCGAAAATCAGAATGAGATGTGTTTTCACAAAATGTCATTGTTGGAACAGTCAAAATGAGTTGGAGCCCTGCATTTTACGACAGTGAAACTTGGGGAAATATTCTTAAGGATAGAATGGGATACACACCAATGATAGAAACAGCAAGAAATCCCAGAAGTCCTAAGGTAGCTGCAGTAATTACCATGGTAAACAGAGGGAAAGTGCCAACAACTTTTGTTTTCTGAAACTATGGTCATTTTCCTGGAATCAACTCTTACCAGTTGGGAGGCTGTCAGTATAAGATGTGGAAGGCCACTAGAGCCATATCTGCTGCTCCAGGCTACTTTGCAAAGTGTGCATTTGGAAAATGATCTTCATCACAGTGGAGATTTGCTTCCGAATAACCCCTCAGCATTAGCAATGCATGAGTGTAAATGTCTTTGGCCACACATACCATTAGAGTGCCTAGGACATTGGACATCATGAGAGTGATGTGAGAAACACGGTGACATACACAAGCTTGAACTGTCTAAAGTTATCAACAGTGCTACAGATAGAGAAGAAACCCATATAATACTTGATGATCTATTATATTACTTCCTGACACCTATTTTTAGATTCAATCTTGTCATGCGTAAAATATTTACCTCTAGATGAAAGTTAAAATGAAAAGCTGGATAAGCTGCAGGTAAAAGAGTTGAAGTACATAGAAAGAAATGAAGAAAAAAATTAAAAACTTGCAAAAATATTGTCAAGAAAAAAGTTCTTCAGAAAACTAATGATTGGATGAAACTAAAAACTGACATGTGTGAAAGCCTCTGTACTTTTCAAAATTTTGAAGAATGTATGCATATTCTCCAAAATGAAAGCCTGTTCAGAAGATCCACCAAATTTAGTAAGGAACTGTGGGATTCAGTTTGAGTTCTTTCAAATACTCATGAATTCTAGGGAATCCTGAAAGAGACAATATTTAGAATATCTTGTGAAGCACAAACGGTATGTTTGGTTACAGAATTCACATGGGAATTGGGTTTTTATGACATTAAAAATGAACTAAGCTTTAGGAACCTTAATATTGTGCTAGTTGGTTTTAGCAGCTATTAGTATTATATTGTTTGATGTTTGAAAGTTTAACATATGGGCCAAACAGGAAACCAAAAACTATAATAATATACTTTGTAGTTTTGCTTTAGTCACCATGTTGAATTTATTTGATCCTTTATTTTATTTCATATGGAAAAGCTAATTTCTTCTTAAATTTATATTACTTATGTTCTCACTAGCTACATTCTACAATCCAAATACTGCCTTTTAGTGTAATATCATCTAAACAAATGCAGACAAATGGAACGCTCTCTGTCAAATTACAATTACGTTTGAAATATGAAAGAGCCAGATAAAATTTTCTATTCAAAATGTGTTTCTTTCAACATTGTTTTGCTCAAAAACATAGGTGAAGTTCCAGTCAACCACCTTTTTCCCCTTGAAACGTCAAGATCATGCTGTGTGTTAACTTTTCTAGATGTAGCTCCAGTTTATAAAATCAATTATTTGAATTATCTGAGAAAAGTCCTATCATTAACAACAACAAAACCATTCAAGTTTAAAGCAAATAAGCTAAATTCAATCCATAAATTCTTATAGACATGTGGCCTTCCCTTAGTCCTTCATAGTGTTCCCTTCCCTAATCAAAACTTGATCCCAGAGAAGTTTCTGAAAAACTCACTTATCAAGCAATATAAAAGGTGGTAAAAGCTTATGTACTGTGTTTTAGAAGGAAGAAATAAAAGAATATCCAATTGTGAGATTTAAATTTTCATCAGAATATTAAGGGAATATTGCAGAAAGCTAGGAGGTCTTTTGATAACCTTAAAACCAAACTACACGTGAAAACTTTATTCAGTGGCCCCCCAATCTCCACTTCCCCATCTGCGTTATGTAATATGGATTATTGACATTGTCTCAGTCTTATGTAAAATGCTAGTAACCTCATCAGACTCAAGCTCATCTCCTTACCAGATGGCTACCAATAAGCCTCACTTATCTAGACATTTTCAAGTCCTATGTCAATCTGCTCCCAGCCTAAGGTCCGTGAAAGTGATCCTACAAGACAGCCAAATGTTAACTTTTCTAATGAATATATATCAAGTATATCCAGGCTTGGAAATGATCAACTATTCTTGCCCTCATTCTTGTAAAGAGATGGTATGAGTGAGCCTAAGTGCAATTTAGAATTATTTTTATTTAGAGTTTTTAGGTGAAATTTGCATAGAGTGATATGCAACAACCTTAAATGTGCGATTCAGTGAGTTTTGACAAGTGAATTCACCATGTAACCCACATCTCTATCAAGGTTTAGATTATAGACCGTTTCCATAAGCTTAGAAATTCCCTTAAACCTCTTTGCAGTGGATTCTGTCATCCCCATACCTCTCCCCCAGGCAAGTTTTGCCTGTTCTGGAAGTTCATACAAATGATTCATACAAGAAGTACTCTTTTGTGCTCAACTTCTTTATTTCTGTATAATGTCTGTCTGTAGAATTCAACCACACTGTGGTATGCATTAATAGTTTATTACTTTTTAATGTTAAGTAGTAGTCCATGTATGAACATAGTACAATTTGTTTATCCATTCATCAGTTGACAGATATTTATATTGTTTCCCCTTTTTAGGCTAATAAGAATAAGGCTATAATGAATATTCTTTTCAAATCTTTTTGTGAATATATGTTTTCCTTTCTCTTGGCTTAAATACTTAAGTGAAATTATGGGTCATAGGGTAAAATCTAGATCCTTTTGAAAGGAGGAAAGCATCTGACCCCGAGGTTTTTACTTTACTTTGCCAGATATCCACTGCTCACCCTCAACAAGAAGACCCAAATAAACCCTACTGGATTTTGAGGTTGGTCACTGAATACAATGAAGCAGACTTTTTTGAAGTGAAAAAAGATACAGAACGAGCAGATGAAATCCGAGCCATGAAGCAGGCCTGGGAGATGACTGAACCAGGAAGATCGATCAAGGTTACCTGAGTTTGAAAAGTTGTCCTTTTACCTTTCATTCCTGGGCGTGGTCTGAAGCAAGGGCCATATTGGTGAAACAACATAGTCTTTCCTTTAGGAAATATCTGGAATTTTGTCAGGCATCAACGAACTAAATATTAAGACCACATTTGAACACACTGTGAAATGTTATTATCCGGATACCCAGATGACTTCCAAAAGCAAAGCACATAATGGTGCCACTTATGGCCCAAACTGTAGGTAGCCTTGTCCTTTCACATCATCTGGGATTAACACTCTCTGTCCTTAACACTCCCAACTAAGAAAGCATAAAGATGTCTAATATGTGCTTTCATGTGCTTAGAGAAAAATCCTGTGCTGCCCCTGTGGAACACACACACCTCACGATTCCTCCTCTCTACAGTTGAGATAAGGATCATTGCCATAGTGAATGTGCTTCATGTCCCCAACTCAGGGTTACTGAGGCAGATGAAAAAGGTTCAGGAGCACCTGGATCTAAGCTAGCATGTACAGTGTATGAGTTTTAGGACTTCTTCATTAGTTCTCACAAATCACTGTCAAGATCATGGATGGTTCAGAATTGGAGTTTTTCTTTGGTAATTCATAAGAGCCGGTCTGGTTCAGACTGCCATATTCATTCACATTTTCCTGTGTCTTTTGAGTACTGTTGAGATGGTGTTGCCTGTAATGTGTGTTGATAATGTCTGTCCTTTAGGCTGCCCAGGCGCGTCTCCATTATCTCAGCCGGTTCATTAAGAAAACACCTGATGCTGAGTGTGTGCCTACGTCTGAAAGCCAAACCAAAGAAGGGGAAGAAGGTCAGTGAACCCTACCCCAGCTGCCCCAAGCACGGAGCTGTTACTTGCACCTCTTCAAAGCTAGTCAGCAAGTCATGCTTGGTAAAAAGAAAAATTTCAGAATCTATTTCATTATAGGATTGTAAAGTTATAGACAGTTTTATAAGAAAATAGATTCTCAAGCATTTTCTTTTTACCAAGCAGGTGTTCACTTTGTCCCCAAGTAGATATGATCTTCCCCATTTAAGAAAAGATGAAACCAGAAATAAGATGAAAAAAAGATGAAACCCTCATTAGAAGGTAGCAGTATGTGAACTTGAAGGCAGGCTCACAGCTATAAATCTGGCACCTTTCTAATCACAATAGCAATAAATAGCAATAAGAATCAAAGTAAGAAAGCTAGCTACTTTCAGTGAACAATTTGCCATGGGCCTGGAGCTATAAAATACGAATTATTTCATCCAATACTCACATCAACCCACTGATATAAATATTATTTCCAACTTGCCAGCAAGGACCCAGGCCCAGAGTAATTTGCTAAATTCACAAGCTACCCAGGGACAGAGGCAGCATGCAGACAGAGCTCTCCATCACCCCAGGGCTCTTCCCACAAACACTTGGCTATACCTCCATCTATCACCATGCTGAGTTGTCCAGGGAGGCTGAAGACATTCACATCCCAAATCGTGCTTTTCCACTTTTACATCTTCAGGAGTATAACTCAATAACTGTTACAAAAGTAATGTCCTTTAACATTTCATGTGAAGGGGATAAAAAATAAATATCGCCCCAATCCTGTTATTCTGGGATGGGCACTGCTCAAAGTGCTTTATGTTTATTATCTCACTTTAACCTACAGCAACTATGAGGTAGACCTTACTATTTCCATTTTGTAGATTTAGAGACCAAAGCTCAGATGGTCACCTTATCCTTCCTATGCCATACATCTGAAGAGTGACCAAGTTGGGATTTGAAATATTTCTAACTCCTAAAGTACTCACTCCTCTAATTGGTGGAGTTTAATGTAATGTTAGGAACATAAAGGTGAATAGAATACAGTCCTTGTTCTTTAGGCTCTAGATCTTATTATTGATTTTTTAAATGTTGTGCTAATTTGTATGTAAAAGGAAATTTATTGCACTGGACACGTTAAAAATGTCAAAGAAGATTTTATTTATGACTATTGCAATAGGGGAGAGATTGAACTCAACTCTGAAAACAACAGAAACAAGTGAGGATTTATAACTAACTAGCAGGGAGTGGATGAAAAATTACTTACAGGAATTTGGTTAGGTATCAAAGGTCAGGGAAGAGAAATTTGATTAAATATCAAGTGTGGAGGAAGAGGAGTTTAATTGGATATCAAGAGTAGGGGATTCTTGATAAACTAGTTTGGCAGGATTCCTGGCTAAAACTGGGATTCATCACAAGTCAAGGACAAGGCCTAGTGGAGAACAGAGCTCAGAGAAGGCTGACCTTATCATGTAACATACAGGCAAAAAACGCACAAATCTTAATAGCACAGCTTGATGTATTTTCATATGTGTGTATATTCAGGAGCCACCCCATTTAGATCAAGATAAAAAACCCTTAATAGGGCTTCCCTGGTGGCGCAGTGGTTGAGAGTCCGCCTGCCGATGCAGGGAACGCGGGTTCGTGCCCCGGTCCGGGAGGATCCCACATGCCGCGGAGCGGCTGGGCCCATGAGCCATGGCCGCTGAGCCTGCGCGTCCGGAGCCTGTGCTCCACAAAGGGAGAGGCCACAGCAGTGAGAGGCCCACACATCGCAAAAAAAAAAAAAAAAAAACCCTTAATACACCCCAATAGTCCTCTTCATTCTCTTTCCCAGCCTTTTCCTTCCTGAAAGTAACTATTTGATCTCTATGACCATGAATTAATTTTTCCTGTTTTTGAACTTTACGTATTTATGTATTCTATGTCTCGCTATTTTTGTATGTGATTTCATAGAATGCATGTTTTTTCGGTAATGCATATATCATATTTAGTAGAAACATCTTCAAGTGCCATGAAAGAGTCAGATACAAAGAGTTCCATGAGTTTAGATAACTGAGAGACTGTACTATCAGGGAGTATGCTGTGGAAGAAGTGGCAGACAAACAAGGGCTTCAAGGATCTGGCAAAATCAACAAGTAGTGAAAGTGAAGGATCATCCCGCACAGGGAAGGAAGAGCGTGAGCAGAGCATGCAGAAGGAGAATATCAGTAAGTATTGCCTTTATCGGTAGGATAAACACATACCTTAAAATAAAAATTCTGGAAAAGATAGTTAAGCACGTGATGACTAGCGTTAAACATAGAAAAATATGTGTACAGGTCTTCATTTTGATTATCAGAGTTGGTAATCTGCTCAAGGACCTGATTACTAAATACTTAACCTAAAGATAAAAGTGGGAAATTTATTTAAAAATTTTTAAGTAGCAGTTATATTTTCACATAGTTTTAAGTAGCAGTTATATTTTCACAATTTTCTGTGTCTATGAATACTAAAAATGCACAGATTGCATATACAATTGTCACTAAAAACAGATTATTTTTGTTTTATCTATAGTATACTACATCTTTTATAACAAATTTTAAATATTTGGTTTCTAAAATGTTCTAAAATCTCTATTCTAACACAAAGTTTTCCATTTTATATATATATATATATACCACATCTTCTTTATCCATTCATCTGCTGATGGACACTTCGGTTGCTTCCATATTTTGGCTATTGTAAATAATGCTGCTGTGAACATGTGCATATTGGGGTGCATGAATCTTTTTGAAATAGTGTTTTCATTTTCTTCAGATATATATGCAGGAGTGGAATTGCTGGATCATATGGTAGCTCTATTTTTAGTTTTTCAAGGAACCTCCAGACTGTTTTCCACAGTGGCTTCACCAACTCCCATTCCCACCAGCAGTGTACAAGGGTTCCCGTTTCTCCACATCCTTGCCAACATTTGTTATTTGTAGTCTTTTTGATGATAGTCATTCAACAGGTGTGAGGTGACACCTCACTGTGGTTTTGATTTGCATTTCTCTGATGATGAGCATATTGAGCATCTTTTCACGTGCCTGTTGGTCATCTGTATGTCTTCTTTGGAAAAATGTCTATTCAGGTCTTCTGTACATTTTAATCAGGTTGTTTGGTTGTTGTTTTTTTTATATCAGGTCGTATGAGCAGTTTATATATTTTAGATATTAACCCATTATTGGGGTGCATTTTGGGGTAATAAGGAGGGGTCAGGAAACAGAGAAGAAAGATAAGAGTGAGCAGGGGTGGAAGACCTAGAGGCCAAAGCAGCCTGTCCTCAAGCAAAAAATGCTTCAAAGCATTCTTAAGTATGTTTTATTACAATTTTATTTCAATATATGATAAGTTGAATTACACACCATCAACAAGAAATTTACTCCCCCTCCCACCAAGAAGAGGTGTGCTATTGTATGGTTCTAGTACATCCTATAGCACTGAAACACTGCCATGTACCCCACGTACTGTTGCTGTAGAAGGAATCCTGCTTGAAAATCATGGGTCCGGCTATCTAGCTGTTCTCTGGAACTTTGTGTGTTGCTCTCACCTCTGCTGTTGGTGCACCACAGATTGGCCCTCACTCCTGAGGAAGCATCGCCCATAGGAGATTACAGTCCTTGTGAGAGATTTACATGCTCTGGCCTCTACATTTATATACATATATACATATACATATATGTATGTTTATGTACTCATTTGTGACTCCCAAAATGCTACCTTATTCTTGCTACTTTCTATTTTCATATACAGTAGGTAACTTAGAACAAACTCCCTCATAATGCCAGAGGACATGTAAATAATATCATTATGGATTTCACTCTTATGCATTCTTTCTCAACACCAAGCCATCATCAAGGTCAAGAGTTCAAACTTTGCTTTTTCAACTTCCCTTTTATTTCTGGAGGCCTCTGGAAAGTGCCTCTTCCAAAGGTTGGAGGTGATCTTTGTCTTTAGTCCCAATCTTTTCCCCAGGCTTCACAATCAATCAAACTATTCTTCACCATTTCTTTTAAACAGCTATTTTCTTACAATCTACGATGAAAGAAGTTTTCTGCCAATTCTGTTGCAAACTGAAACTTTTATAAAATATAATAAAATGACCCAGTGATGACCAATTGCTGTAAAAATATCTCTAAATGCACACTCTCACTTTCAGAGCTTATCCCACAGAGTACCAGTTTGCAGACAGATGATGCGTGCACACACACACATGCATTCATGGGCACACACTTGGAGTTGCACTGTTCTAGAGGTCCAAGATCATACTACACTTACACCCTATTCTGATACAACAATTTTATAAGTGAAATGAAGATTAACCTTCTCTTCCCCTTTTATACCCTCCCTGTTTAAATACATATTATTTGGCAGGATGCAAGAGAACACAAATATCCAATTAATCAAAAACATTTTCTTTCCAGTCAGAGTCAGCGGAGTTGGTGTCTTTCAGAAACAATTCAAGTTTGAAATGCCAAAAATATATGCAACAAAAGTAGATAGGTTCATAAGAAAAACAAATGAACTTTAGAAATCTAAGATCACAGAGCAACCATGATGAAAAAAGAAAAGTTATTAACCACTGGTTTCTAGAAGAGTCATATTGTATATAAGATGCAATATTTCAGGAATGTTTTATTTAATGTTATAAAGTGAAAAACATGACTGAATTTATGTTTCAATAATGGAGCAGAGTTAGGGTTTGTCCTACTATATTCTTTATTTCTCAAGGGTATCATGCCTATAAAAGCATGATATTTTTGAAAAAATAGTTTTGAAAAATTTGATGTTACTGTTTTTTACATTTTTAAAGTTTTACATTAGATTATATTTCTATGAATAATCCCTTTTAACAAGTTGTTATAAATTAAACACTTTACAATATTCCTGGAGACTATTCCAGCCACACGTGAAAAGCAAGATTAAACAGCCAGTGGGAGGGCGGGATTTTTTGCATGGCAGAGTGAAGACTTGACATATCCTCTCCCCAAAAGCAATGATAAATGGGAAAACATTAAGAAACATTTCAAAATTCTGAGGGTGTACAACTAAATGAAAAATATTTATTAAAAATAAAAACAAAAAAATAAATTAGTTGGATAAATTTCTTGTTACTTTGGTAAGAAATAACCACAAATTTAGTGACTTAACACAAACTTCTTGCAGTTCTAGAGGGCAGAAATTCTAAAGTTAAGCTGTTGGCAGGGCAGCATTCCTCCTGGAGGCCCTTGGAGAGGATCGGTTTCCATTTTCAGCTTCTAGGACCATTGACTCTTTGGCTTACGGCTCCTTCCTTATAGTCAAGGCCAGCAGCAGAGCATCTTCAAATCCCTCTGTCTCTCTTTCCTTCCCCCTCTCTCTCTTTCCTCTATGACCATCACTTCATCTCCTTCTTGGATTCTATCTTTTCTACATTCCTCTCTTTCCCTTACAAGGGTTTAGTCCAGCTGACTAATACGGCATTATTGTCCCATCTTGAGATCCTTAATTGCATCTGCAAAGTCCTTGTATGGTAGCATATTCATAGGCTTCAGAGGTTAGAACATGGATATCCTCGGAGGTCCATTAGTCTGTCTACCACAGTTAGCCTACCAACTATTGCATATTAACGTGGGGTTCCCTCATCAGCCCCAAGGTCTGTAGCGTGGTAGCCAGGAGAACCAGCAGTCTTGCTGCCAATGCTAAAAAGGATTTACCTGATTTGAGGCTCCATGGAAAAGTTCTATGCCCATGGATATTGTTGCAAGGAATAGTGAACTTGGTGGCAAAAAATTGGAATAGCCAACATCACAGCTGCTTGAGACTGTGACACTGGTCAAGAAAAGCCAAAAGTAAGCCAAAAATTAGAGATCTGTGTAACAAAGCAGATATAGTGATTTCAACCTTCAGGAACATAGGATGTCCACTTTATCCATACATCCATATCAGAAAGGAAGAAATAAAACTGTGTTGTCAGACAAACTGATCCTGTATATTGAAAATCCTAAGAAATCATGGGAAAAGAACCAAGAATATCACCTAGAACTAACAAGTGAGTTTGGTGAGGTCACATGATAGAAGATTAATATACTTTTATTTCTACATTTCAATGAGCAATCAAAAAATGAAATTAAGAAGACAATTTCATTCACAATAGCATCAATAATAAATATAGGGAAATAAATTTAACAAAAGTACAAGGCCTGTATACTGAAAATTACAAAACGTTTCTGAAGGAAATTTTGAAAGATCTAAATAAAGAGAGAGGCAGTCCATGCTTTGGGGCTAGAAGACTCAATATAGTAAGATATTAATTCTCCCTAAATTGATCTATAAATTCAGTGTATCTGAATTTAGATAGATCAAATTTATAGCGATCTATAAATTTCTATCAAAATCCTAGTAGACATTTTACAGAATTTGACAAGCTGATCCCAAAACTTTTATGAAAATGCAAATACCCAGAATGACCAAAATAATTTTCATAAAGAACCAAGAGGAAGGATTTTACCTTCATGATTTCAGAATTTATTATGAAGCTAACAATAATCAAAACACTATGATTTGACAGTTTCTTAAAAAGTTAATTTTTTGATTCCTACTTGCATGAAATATCCAGGAAAGGCAAATCTACAGAGACAGAAAGCCTGGGGCTTGTGGTGGGAATGCAGAGTGACTTTAAGAGGGCACAAAAGAATCTATTTGGATAACTGAAATGTTTTGAAACAGGGTTTTGGTGCTGGTTGCATAACTCTGTAAATTTACTAAAACATATTGAATTATACTTTTAAAATTGGTAAATTTTATGGTATGTAAATTACACTTCAATAATTTTTTAAAAAGAGAGTAAATGGGCTGGAAAGGCTGAATGGTTAATATCTTAGTCTCTAAAATTTCTTTCTTAAAACTATTCTCGTGGGTTCTTGAGTCTGTGGGGTAAAAATCTCCTGATATTTGATTTTCAGCGTTCACCTGTTATATATTGCCTACTCTACTCTGGACTAAAACTTTCTTGAGGATAGGATACTGTGTCTTCTAACATTTTTATATCCCACCCCCATAGTGCTTCGCACAGCTTTCACGGATATACCAAGCTCTTTAAATATTAGTTTATTTAACTTGTTTATAATGAAATTTTGTAACAAAGTATGACCTTTTTAGGTCTCTGCTTTCATTTAACTGTAATTAGAGTAATTTGGTTACTCTTCTTATAGAGCATATTTATCTTTTTCTATATTCATTTTGTCATCTCCTTCATTTAACTGTAAGTATAGTTACAGCAGCTAGAGGATAAACATAAAATATAATTATGTTTAAATAAAGTCATTAAACCATATTAAAATCATATTAAACATGGCAAGTCCAAAATATTGTCAATTTAAACAAGATATACAATCGTTTAGTTAGTCATTATTGATTCTTTCTTGAAAGCCTAGGACTTTTTTTTTTTACAACAGGGCCTCGTTCACGATCCCCAACAATTTTGGAAATGTCTCCCCAACTTATTCGAAAAAAACTAGAATGTGTAGACTTAAGTCAATATGTACGGTAAGTTTTAATACACATGGTTAATGCAGACATCTGTGTTCACAGAATTTTGGATAGATTGTCAATAGGCAGTTGCTAAACAACAGAAAATTTGAAATTAAATGCTTAATATATTTTAAGTGTATTTGAATTTTTAGAAGTACAGAATTTATATATTAAATTTAGCAAATGTTTTATTAAGTCAGTTATAAAAGCATTTAAATGTTTTCTGTAAAGATTTAATTTGTAGCCTAGTTAAGGGGAGTTGAGCTGCAGAAACATCCCATCATACCTGCTGCTATTATTTAATTAGATTGAATTTTCTTAAGAACAATAGGATTAATAGAGATAGTTACTCAAGCACATTTATCAATTTGAAAACATTTTCAAATCTACTTAGCTTCATAAATTAAAAAGAAAACACCTACAAAATATTCTCATAGCTTCGCACACCAATTCCACAAACACCTCTTTAAATAGTACATCTAATTTTGCTGGTATTTTCCTAAAATAATTTCCTAAAATATTAGTGACTTAATAAATGGAGCCTAGCCCATGTAAAAATAATGATTTATTCTTTCTGTTCCTGATATTTGATTTGATTCAGACCACCACCCTACGGATATGATTTTAAATTATTTGAGTGCTAAAGTTCATGCTAGAGTTCCCAAATGACTTATGTATCTCTTTTGACGTTTTTGTATCAAGAAAAACAAATACGGATCCTCTGCTGCAAACGGATGAGCTGAATCAGCAACAGGCAATGCAAAAGGCAGAGGAGGTCCATCAGTTTCGACAGTATAGGACCAGACTCCTGAGCATTCGTGATACTGAGCAAGGAGAAAGGCTTAAAGTAAAGGAGCAAGTTCTGGAGATGTACGGGGAGATGCGGGTGAGGCTAAAAGGGCATATACTTGGATCACAATCGACAAATTCTTCTGTAATATTAAAAAGGTGTCATAGAATCAAATTGTAACCAGGTAGAAAGAAGTCTTGAAAACATTTAGTTCCCAACTTCTCAGAAAATTGGCAAATTAATTATACACATCTATTTTACTCACTCCCTAAAATCCCTCTAAAATACACTATTGAAAATTTATCCACAAAATGGGAAGAATGGAAGCAGAGACGATAGCAAAATATTTGTGAAGTCGGAAAGTAGCTGAAGGAAGATTGCATTAACAGACTTGAAGTAGCCAAATCCTAAGCTGGCAGTAGAAAAACTCTTAAGAGTCAACCCAGTTTGCTACACAGAATGCCCCAAAGGCTCAGAAATCGGTGGCACCAGCCACGTTAAGAAGTGAAGGTGAAGTAAGTGAGAGGAAGAAAAAAGATACCACCTAAAGTTCTTCAAGTACAAATCAGATATATTTTGTCAGGGTTAGAATACGTATGGGGAACTAGTAATTTACTGAGCACAGTTACTGTGAGAGACACACCGGCTGCATATTTTATACAGGTTAGGCCTGAATCCATTTAAAGCAGATAGTTGCTTTGTCAGAATCCCTGCTCATTTCTTTCTTCACCTTTCTCTTTATTTTTCTCCTACTGACTCTTTTATTTACCATTCCGTAAAATCTCATATGCCCTTTGATATCTCATGTTTTACGCACTAAGAAACATTTGAGACCATAACCTAATTTTCATCTTTCTTCAATAATTTCCTACATGAGTCTGTTGGCCTGAGGAAAGGGAGTGCAGTTTTTTATGGAACCATAATAAGGCTCTTATTTGCTTGGGTTTTCTGTTTATTTGTTTGTTTGTTTGTATTAGGACTCCTTAGATGAAGCCCGGCAGAAGATCTTCAATATCCGGGAACAGTACAGAAACAAGTTACTGGAAGCTGAGCGCCAAAGATTGGAGTCTCAGGCTGCGGAGGAAGCCGCGATCCGGCTACAGCCAGAAAAGAAGGTCCCGGCTCCAGACACACAAAAAAAACAGAAAGGAAAGAAAAAGTGACCAGGACATGCCCAATACTCCCTTTGCTCCAAAGAGGGAAAACCTACTTTTAATTATCTATAACTTTGCCTTTTGATGAGAATAAGGTATTAATTAGGCCAATTGAAAATAGAAGTTTTCCCACCTTAGAAGTAGTTTCTGTGTTTTGATGTTAACTTATTCGTTGTTCCCAGAGAGCTATGATTTGAGTATAAAATTTCAATAAAAATAGTCTCAAAATATTTGGAATGTAACAAAATGTATGTGTCTCACTCCGAATTGCTTCATTTTTAGTTAGTGCCAGAACAGGATCATAAGTGAACCAATAGCATTGCCTTTGAAAAATTCAACAATGAGAAAAGTAGCTATTGCTCTTTCATCTCTAACTTTAAAGACTTTAATAGATTAAAAAATATGTTTCAAAATCATTAAACAGGGTAGAGATGATGCTCTGTATGAGTTTAGATTCAAGGATGAAAAACACACTCAAAAAAAAACCTCCAAAAATAAATAAAACTGTAAAAAAAATTTTAATAAAAAGTATGCTTCAGACAGCCACCCCCGCCTCTGCAGGAGACCTTCCAACTCTAGCAGCAAAAACAGTAAGAGGCTGGTCTCTGATGACATTATGGAGCTGCTATACTGACCCTGTGCTGCTCATTTCTGGAGTTATCATTATATGAGATAAACAAAAGAATAAATTTATTTCAAGAAAACTGAGAAGGAAAGAATGGCAGTGGATTTGCTGCCTGCTCAGGTGGCACTGTGTGGATGAAAGGCTCTTGGTGCTCCAGCCAGGAGTCAGTGCTGTGCCTCTGAGGTGGGAGAGGCAACATCAGGACACTGGTCCACAAGAGACCTCCCAGCTCCACGTAATATCAAATAGCAAAAATCTCCCAGAGATCTCCATCTCAACACCAACACCCAGCTTCACTCAAAGACCAGCAAGCTACAGTGCTGGACACCGTATGCCAAACAACTAGCAAGACAGGAACACAACACCACCCATTAGCAGAGAGGCTGCCCAAAATCATAATAAGTCCACAGACACCCCAAAACATACCACCAGACGTGGACCTGCCCACCAGAAAGACAAGATCCAGCCTCATCCACCAGAACACAGGCACTAGTCCCCTCCACCGGGAAGCCTACACAACCCACTGAACCAACTTTAGCCACTGGGGACAGTCACCAAAAACAACGGGAACTACGAACCTGCAGCCTGCAAAAACGAGACCCCAAACACAGTAAGATAACCAAAATGAGAAGACACAAAAATACACAGCAGATGAAGGAGGAAGATAAAAACCCACCAGACCTAACAAATGAAGAGGAAATAGGCAGTCTACCTGAAAAAGAATTTAGAATAATGATAGTAAAGATGATCCAAAATCTTGGAAATAGAATAGACAAAATGCAAGACACATTTAACAAGGACCTAGAAGAACTAAAGATGAAACAAGCAATGATGAACAACACAATAAATGAAATTTAAAATACTCTAGATGGGATCAATAGCAGAATAACTGACGCAGAAGAACGGATAAGTGACCTGGAAGATAAACTAGTGGAAATAACTACTGCAGAGCAGAATAAAGAAAAAACAATGCAAAGAACTGAGGACAGTCTCAGAGACCTCTGGGACAACATTAACCACACCAACATTTGAACTATTGGGGTTCCAGAAGAAGAAGAGAAAAAGAAATGGACTGAGAAAATATTTGAAGAGATTATAGTTGAAAACTTCCCTAATATGGGAAAGGAAATAGTTAATCAAGTCCAGGAAGCACAGAGAGTCCCATACAGGATAAATCCAAGGAGAAACACGCCAAGACACATATTAATCAAACTGTCAAAAATTAAATACAAAGAAAACATATTAAAAAGAGCAAGGGAAAAACAACAAATAACACACAAGGGAACCCCCATAAGGTTAACAGCTGATCTTTCAGCAGAAACTCTGCAAGCCAGAAGGGACTGTCGGGATGTATTTAAAGTGATGAAGGAGAAAAACCTACAACCAAGATTACTCTACCCAGCAAGGATCTCATTCAGATTTGATGGAGAAATTAAAACCTTTACAGACAAGCAAAAGCTGAGAGAGTTCAGCACCACCAAACCAGCTTTGCAACAAATGCTAAAGGATCTTCTCTAGGCAAGAAACACAAGAGAAGGAAAAGACCTACAATAACAAACCCAAAACAATTAAGAAAATGGGAATAAGAACATACATATCGATAATTACCTTAAATGTAAATGGATTAAATGCTCCCACCAAAAGACACAGACTGGCTGAATGGATACAAAAACAAGACCCATACATATGCTGTCTACAAGAGACCCACTTCAGACCTAGGGACACATACAGATTGAAAGTAAGGGGATGGAAAAAGATATTCCATGCAAATGGAAACCAAAAGAAAGCTGGAGTAGCAATTCTCATATCAGACAAAATAGACTTTAAAATAAAGACTATCAGAAGAGACAAAGAAGACACTACATAATGATCAAGGGATCGATCCAAGAAGAAGATATAACAATTGTAAATATTTATGCACCCAACATAGGAGCACCTCAATAAAAAAGGCAAATACTAACAGTCATAAAAGGGGAAATCGACAGTAACACATTCATAGTAGGGGACTTTAACACCCCACCTCCACCAATAGACAGATCATCCAAAATGAAAATAGATAAGGAAACACAAGCTTTAAATGATACATTAAACAAGATGGACTTAATTGATATTTATAGGACATTCCATCAAAAAACAACAGTATACACATTTTTCTCAAGTGCTCATGGAACATTCTCCAGGATAGATCATATCTTGGGTCACAAATCAAGCCTTGGTAAATTTAAGAAAACTGAAATTGTATCAAGTATCTTTTCTGACCACAATGCTATGAGACTAGATATCAATTACAGGAAAAGATCTGTAAAAAAGAGGGGGGACCTTGAAGATGGTGGAAGTGTAAGACGCGGAGATGGCCTTCCTCCCCACGGATACACCCGAAATACATCTACACGTGGAACAACTCCTACAGAACACCTACTGAAGGCTGGCAGAAGACCTCAGACCTCCCAAAAGTCAAGAAACTCCCCACGTACCTGGGTAGGGCAAAAGAAAAAAAGAAAAAACAGAGACAAAAGAATAAGGACGGCACCTGCACCAGTCGGAGGGAGCTGTGAAGGAGGAAAAGTCTCCACACACTAGGAAGCCCCTCCGTGGGCGGAGACTGTGAGAGGCGGAGGGGGGAGCTTCGGGACCTCGGAGGAGTGCACAGCGACGGGTGCGGAGAGCAAAGCGTGGAGATTCCCGCACAGAGGATCGGTGCCGACCGGCACTCACCAGCCCGAGGCTTGTCTGCTCACCCGCCGGGGCGGGCGGGGCTGCGAGCTGAGGCTCGGGTTTTGGTTTTGGACAGAGCGCAGGGAGAGGACTGGGGTTGGCGGCTTGAACATAGCCTGAAGGGGTTAGTGCACCACGACTAGCCGGGAGGGAGTTCGGGGAAAAGCCTGCACCTGCCGAAGAGGCAAGAGACTTTTTCTTTCCTCTTTGTTTCCTGGTGCGCGAGGAGAGGGGTTTAAGAGCGCTGCTTAAAGGAACTCCAGAGACGGGCGCGAGCCGCGGCTAAAAGCGCGAACCCCAGAGACGGTCGCGAGCTGCGGCTAAAAGAGCGAACCCCAGAGACGGGCGCGAGCCGCGGCTAAAAGCGCGGACCCCAGAGACAGGCATGAGACGATAAGGCTGCTGCTGCCGCCACCAAGGGGCCTGTGTGCGAGCACAGGTCACTCTCCACACCCCTCTTCCGCGGAGCCTGTGCAGCCCGCCACTGCCAGGTTCCCGGGATCCAGGGAAAACTTCCCCGGCAGAACGCACAGCGGGCCTCAGGCTGGTGCAACGTCACGCCAACCTCTGCCGCAACGTCACGCCACCTCTGACGCCGCAGACCCGCCCCGCACGCAGTGCCCCTCCTTCCCCCCACCCCACCCCCGGCCTGAGTGAGCCGGAGCCCCCGAATCAGCGGCTTCTTTAACCCCGTCCTGTCTGAGCAAGAAACAGACGCCCTCCAGCGACCTACACGCAGAGGCAGGGCCAAATCCAAAGCTGAGCCCCGGGAGCTGTGCGAACAAAGAAGAGAAAGGGAAATCTCTCCCAGCAGCCACAGAAGCAGCGGATTAAAGCTCCACAATCAACTTGATATACCCTGCATCTGTGGAATACCTGAATAGACAAGGAATGATCCCAAATTGAAGAGGTGGAATTTAGGAGCGAGATCTATGATTTTTTTCCCTTTTCCTCTTTTTGTGAATGTGTACGTGTATGCTTCTGTGTGAGATCTTGTCTGTATACTCTTGCTTCCACCATTTGTCCTAGGGCTCAATCTGTCCATGGTTTTTTTTAAAATTTTTTTCTTAATAATTAATTTTAATTTTAATAACTTTATTATACTTTACCTTCGTTCTTTCTTTCTTTCTTTCCTTCCTTCCTTCCCTCCTTTAGACAATGAATCACCCCAAATTGAGGAGGTGGTCTCTGAGAGCAAGATTTATGATTTTTCCCCCTTTACCTCTTTTTGTGAAGGTGTATGTGTATGCTTCTGTGTAAGATTTTCTCTGTATAGCTTTGCTTCCAACATTTGTCCTAAGGTTCTATCCGTCCCTTTTTTTTTTTCTAAATATTTTTTAATTCAATAACTATATTATACTTTATTTTATTTTTACTGTATCTTCTTTCTTTCTTTTTTCCTTCTTTCCCTCCTTCCTTCCTTCATTCCTCCCTCCCTCCCTCCCTCCTTTCTTTCCTTCTTTGCTTCTTTCTTCCTTCCTTCCTTTCCTTCTTTCTTTCCTCATACTTCTACTAATTCTCTCTACTTTTTCTCCCTTTTATTCTGAGCCGTGTGGATGAAAGGCTCTTGGTGCTACAGCCAGGAGTCAGAGCTCTGCCTCTGAGGTAGGAGAGCCAACTTCAGGACACTGGTCAACAAGAGACCTCCCAGCTCCACATAATATTAAACGGCGGAAATCTCCCAGAGACCTCCATCTTAACACCAGCACCCAGCTTCACTCAACGACCAGCAAGCTACAGTGCTGGACAACCTATGCCAAACAACTAGCAAAACAGGAACACAACCCCACCCATTAGCAGAGAGGCTGCCTAAAATCATAATAAGGCCACAGACACCCCAAAACACACCACCAGACGTGAACCTGCCCACTAGAGAGATAAGATCCAGCCTCATCCACCACAACACAGACACTAGTCCCCTCCACCAGGAAGCCTAAACAACCCACTGAAACAACCTTAGCCACTGGAGTCAGACATCAAAAACAACGGGAACTACGAACGTGCAGCCTGTAAAAAGGAGACCCGAAACACAGTAAGATAAGCAAAATGAGAAGACAGAAAAACACACAGCAGATGAAGGAGCAAGATAAAAATGCACCAGACCTAACAAATGAAGAAGAAAAAGGCAGTCTACCTAAAAAAGAATTCAGAATAATGATAGTAAGGATGATCCGAAATCTTGGAAGTAGAATGGACAAAATGCAAGAAACAGTTAGCAAGGACCTAGAAGAAATAAAGATGAAACAAGCAATGATGAACAACGCAATAAATGAAATTAAAAGTACTCTAGATGGGATCAATAGCAGAATAACTGAGGCAGAAGAACGGATAAGTTACCTGGAAGATAAAATAGTGGAAATAACTACCGCAGAGCAGAATAAAGAAAAAAGAATGAAAAGAACTGAGGACAGTCTCAGAGACCTCTGGGACAACATTAAACGCATCAAGATTCGAATTATAGGGGTTCCAGAAGAAGAAGAGAAAAAGAAAGGGACTGAGAAAATATTTGAAGAGATTATAGTTGAAAACTTCCCTAATATGGGAAAGGAAATAGTTAATCAAGTCCAGGAAGCACAGAGAGTCCCATACAGGATAAATACAAGGAGAAATACGCCAAGACACATATTAATCAAACTGTCAAAAATTAAATACAAAGAAAACATATTAAAAAGAGCAAGGGAAAAACGACAAATAACACACAAGGGAATCCCCATAAGGTTAACAGCTGATCTCTCAGCAGAAACCCTACAAGCCAGAAGGGAGTGGCAGAACATACTGAAAGTGATGAAAGAGAAAAACCTGCAACCAAGACTACTCTACCCAGCAAGGATCTCATTCAGATTTGATGGAGAAATTAAAACCTTTACAAACAAGCAAAAGCTGAGAGAATTCAGCAACACCAAACCAGCTTTACAACAAATTCTAAAGGAACTTCTCTAGACAAGAAACACAAGAGAAGGAAAAGACCTATAATAACGAACCCAAAACAATATAGAAAATAGGAATAGGAACATACATATCGATAATTACCTTAAATGTAAATGGACTAAATGCTCCCACCAAAAGACACAGATTGGCTGAATGGATACAAAAACAAGACCCATACATATGCTGTCTACAAGAGACCCACTTCAGACCTAGAGACACATACAGACTGAAAGTAAGGGGATGGAAAAAGATATTCCATGCAAATGGAAACCAAAAGAAAGCTGGAGTAGCAATTCTCATATCAGACAAAATAGACTTTAAAATAAGGACTATTAAGAGAGACAAAGAAAGACACTACATAATGATCAAGGGATTGATCCAAGAAGAAGATATAACAATTGTAAATATTTATGCACCCAACATAGGAGCCCCTCAATACATAAGGCAAAAACTAACAGCCATAAAAGGGGAGATCGACAGTAACACATTCATAGTAGGGGACTTTAACACCCCACTTTCACCCATGGACAGATCATCCAAAATGAAAATAAATAAGGAAACACAAGCTTTAAATGATACATAAAACAAGATGGACTTAATTGATATTTATAGGACACTCCATCCAAAAACAACAGAATACACATTTTTCTCAAGTGCTCATGGAACATTCTCCAGGATAGATCATATCTTGGGTCACAAATCAAGCCTTGGTAAATTTAAGAAAATTGAAATTTTCTGTATCTTTTCTGACCACAATGCCATGAGACTAGATATCAATTACAGGAAAAGATCTGTAAAAAATACAAACACATGGAGGCTAAACAATACACTACTTAATAATGAAGTGATCACTGAAGAAATCAAAGAGGAAATAAAAAAATACCGAGAAACAAATGACAATGGAGACACAACGACCCAAAACCTATGGGATGCAGCAAAAGCAGTTCTAAGGGGGAGGTTTATAGCAATACAAGCCCACCTTAAGAAGCAGGAAACATCTCGAATAAACAACCTAACCTTGCACCTCAAGCAATTAGAGAAAGAAGAACAAAAAAACCCCAAAGCTAACAGAAGGAAAGAAATCATAAAAATCAGATCAGAAATAAATGAAAAAGAAATGAAGGAAACGATAGCAAAGATCAATAAAACTAAAAGCTGGTTCTTTGAGAAGATAAACAAAATAGATAAACCACTAGCCAGACTCATCAAGAAAAAAAGGGAGAAGACTCAAATCAATAGAATTAGAAATGAAAAAGGAGAAGTAACAACTGACACTGCAGAAATAAAAAATCATGAGAGATTACTACGAGCAACTCTATGCCAATAAAATGGACAATCTGGAAGAAATGGACAAATTCTTAGAAATGCACAACCTGCCAAGACTGAATCAGGAAGAAACAGAAAATATGAACAGACCAATCACAAGCACTGAAATTGAAACTGTGATTAAAAATCTTCCAACAAACAAAAGCCCAGGACCAGATGGCTTCACAGGTGAATTCTATCAAACGTTTAGAGAAGAGCTAACACCTATCCTTCTCGAACTCTTCCAAAATATAGCAGAGGGAGGAACACTCCCAAATTCCTTCTACGAGGCCACCATCACCTTGATACCAAAACCAGACAAGGATGTCACAAAGAAAGAAAACTACAGGCCAATATCACTGATGAACATAGATGCAAAAATCCTCAACGAAATACTAGCAAACAGAATCCAACAGCACATTAAAAGGATCATATACCATGATCAAGTGGGGTTTATTCCAGGAATGCAAGGATTCTTCAATATACGCAAATCTATCAATGTGATACACTGTATTAACAAATTGAAGGAGAAAAACCATATGATCATCTCAATAGATGCAGAGAAAGCTTTCGACAAAATTCAACACCCATTTATAATAAAAACCCTGCAGAAAGTAGGCATAGAGGGAACTTTCCTCAACATAATAAAGGCCATATATGACAAGCCCACAGCAAACATCATCCTCAATGGTGAAAAACTGAAAGCATTTCCACTAAGATCAGGAACAAGACAAGGTTGCCCACTCTCACCACTCTTATTCAACATAGTTTTGGAAGTTTTAGCCTCAGCAATCAGAGAAGAAAAGGAAATAAAAGGAATCCAAGTCGGAAAAGAAGAAGTAAAGCTGTCACTGTTTGCAGATGACATGATACTATACACAGAGAATCCTAACAATGCTACCAGAAAACTAATAGAGCTAATCAATGAATTTGGTAAAGTAGCAGGATACAAAATTAATGCACAGAAATCACTGGCATTCCTATATACTAATGATGAAAAATCTAAAAGTGAAATCAAGAAAACACTCCCATTTACCATTGCAACAAAAAGAATAAAATATCTAGGAATAAACCTACCTAAGGATACGAAAGACCTGTATGCAGAAAATTATAAGACACTGATGAAAGAAATTAAAGATGATACAAATAGATGGAGAGATATACCATGTTCTTGGATGGGAAGAATCAACATTGTGAAAATGACTCTACTACCTAAAGCAATCTACAGATTCAATGCAATCCCTATCAAACTACCACTGGCATTTCTCACAGAACTAGAACAAAAAATTTCGCAATTTGTATGGAAATACAAAAGACCCTGAATAGCCAAAGCAATCTTGAGAATGAAAAAAGGAGCTGGAGGAATCAGGCTCCCTGACTTCAGACTATACTACAAAGCTACAGTAATCAAGACAGTATGGTACTGGCACAAAAACAGAAAGATAGATCAATGGAACAGGATAGAAAGCCCAAAGATAAACCCACGCACATATGGACACCTTATCTTTGATAAAGGTGGCAGGAATGTACAGTGGAGAAAGGACAGCCTCTTCAATAAATGGTGCTGGGAAAACTGGACAGGTACATGTAAAATTATGAGATTAGATCACTCCCTAACACCATACACAAAAATAAGCTCAAAATGGATTAAAGACCTAAATGTAAGGCCAGAAACTATCAAACTCTTAGAGGAAAACATAGGCAGAACACTCTATGACATAAATCACAGCACGATCCTTATTGACCCACCTCCTAGAGAAAGGGAAATAAAAACAAAAATAAACAAATGGGACCTAATGAAACTTCAAAGCTTTTGCACAGCAAAGGAAACCATAAGACCAAAAGACAACCCTCAGAATGGGAGAAAATATTTGCAAATGAAGCAACTGACAAAGGATTAATCTCCAAAATTTACAAGCAGCTCATGCAGCTCAATAACAAAAAAACAAACAACCCAATCCAAAAATGGGCAGAAGCCCTATATAGACATTTCTCCAAAGAAGATATACAGAATGCCAACAAACACATGAAAGAATGCTCAACATCATTAATCATTAGAGAAATGCAAATCAAAACTACAATGAGATATCATGTCACACCAGTCAGAATGGCCATCATCAAAAAATCTAGAAACAATAAATGCTGGAGAGGGTGTGGAGAAAAGGGAACACTCTTGCACTGCTGGTGGGAATGTGAATTGGTACAGCCACTATGGAGAACAGTATGGAGGTTCCTTAAAAAACTACATATAGAATTACCATATGACCCGGCAATCCCACTACTGGGCATATACCCTGAGAAAACCAAAATTCAAAAAGAGTCATGTACCAAAATGTTCATTGCAGCTCTATTTACAATAGCCCGGAGATGGAAACAACTTAAGCGCCCATCATCGGATGAATGGATAAAGAAGATGTGGCACATATATACAATGGAATATTACTCAGCCTTAAAAAGAAATGAAATTGAGCTATTTGTAATGAGATGGATAGACCTAGAGATTGTCATACAGAGTGAAGTAAGTCAGAAAGAGAAAGACAAATACCGTATGCTAACACATATATATGGAATTTAAGGAAAAAAAAATGTTATGAAGAACCCAGGGGTAAGACAGGAATAAAGACGCAGACCTACTGGAGAACGGACTTGAGGATATGGGGAGGGGGAAGGGTGAGCTTTGACAGGGCGAGAGAGAGTCATGGACATATACACACTAACAAACGTAGTAAGGTAGATAGCTGGGGGAAGCAGCCGCAAGGCACAGGGATATTAGCTCGGGGCTTTGGGACAGCCTGGAGGGGTGGGATGGGGAGAGTGGGAGGGAGGGAGACGCAAGAGGGAAGACATATGGGAATATATGTATATGTATAACTGATTCATTTTGTTATAAAGAAGAAAATTACACACCATTGTACAGCAATTATACCCCAATAAAGTTGTTTATAAAAAATAAAAAGATCTGTAAAAAATACAAACACATGGAGGCTAAACAATACACTACTTAATAATGAAGTGATCACTAAACAAATCAAAGAGGAAATAAAAAAATACCTAGAAACAAATGACAATGGAGACATGACGACCAAAAACCTATGGGATGCAGCAAAAGCAGTTCTAAGAAGGAAGTATATAGCAATACAATCCTACCGTAAGAAACAGGAAACATCTCGAACAAACAACCTAACCTTGCACCTAAAGCAATTAGAGAAAGAAGAACAAAAAAACCCAAAGTTAGCAGAAGGAAAGAAATCATAAAGACCAGATCAGAAATAAATGAAAAAGAAATGAAGGAAACAATGGTAATTATCAATAAAACTAAAAGCAGGTTCTTTGAAAAGATAAAATTGATAAACCATTAGCCAGACTCATCAAGAAAAAAAGGGAGAAGACTCAAATCAATAGAATTAGAAATGAAAAAGGAAAAGTAACAAATGACACTGCAGAAATACAAAAGGTCATGAGAGATTACTACAAGCAACTCCATGCCAATAAAATGGACAACCTGGAAGAAATGGACAAATTATTAGAAATGCACAACCTGCCAAGACTGAATCAGGAAGAAATAGGAAATATGAACAGACCAATCACAAGCATTGAAATTGAAACTGTGATTAAAAATCTTCCAACAAACAAAAGCCCGGAAGCAGATGGCTTCACAGGTGAATTCTATCAAACATTTGGAGAAGAGCTAACACCTATCCTTCTCAAACTCTTCCAAAATATAACAGAGGGAAGAACACTCCCAAACTCTTTCTACGAGGCCACCATCACCCTGATACCAAAACCAGACAAAGATGTCACAAAGAAAGAAAACTACAGGCCAATATCACTGATGAACATAGATGCAAAAATCCTCAACAAAATACTAGCAAACAGAAACCAACAGCACATTAAAAGGATCATATACCATGATCAAGTGGGGTTTATTCCAGGATTGCAAGGATTCTTCAATATACGCAAATCAATCAATGTGATACACCGTATTAACAAATTGAAGGAGAAAAACCATATGATCATCTCAATAGATGCAGAGAAAGCTTTCGACAAAATTCAACACCGATTTATGATAAAAACCCTGCAGAAAGTAGGCAAAGAGGGAACTTTCCTCAACATAATAAAGGCCATATATGACAAACCCACAGCCAACATCATCCTCAATGGTGAAAAACTGAAAACATTTCCACAAAGATCAGGAACAAGACAGGGTGGCCCACTCTCACCACTCTTATTCAACATAGTTTTGGACGTTGTAGCCACAGCAATTAGAGAAGAAAAGGAAATAAAAGGAATCCATATCGGAAAGAAGAAGTAAAGCTGTCACTGTCTGCAAATGACATGATACTATACACAGAGAATCCTAACAATGCTACCAGAAAACTACTAGAGCTAATCAATTAATTTGGTAAAGTAGCAGGATACAAAATTAATGCACAGAAATCTCTGGCATTCCTATACACTAATGATGAAAAATATGAAAGTGAAATCAAGAAAACACTCCCATTTACCATTGCAACAAAAAGAATAAAATATCTAGGAATAAACCTACTGAAAGATACGAAAGACCTGTATGCAGAAAATTATAAGACACTGATGAAAGAAATTAAAGATGATACAAATAGATGGAGAGATATACCATGTTCTTGGATGGGAAGAATCAACATTGTGAAAATGACTCTACTACCCAAAGCAATCTAGATATTCAACACAATCCCTATCAAACCACCACTGGCAGTTTTCACAGAACTAGAAAAAAAATTTTCACAATTTGTATGGAAACACAAAAGACCCCGAATAGCCAAAGAAGTCTTGAGAACGAAAAATGGAGCTGGAGGAATCAGGCTACCTGACTTCAGACTATAGTACAAAGCTACAGTAATCAAGACAGTATGGTACTGGCACAAAAACAGAAAGATCAACGGAACAGGATAGAAAGCTCAGAGATAAACCCATGCACATACGATCACCTTATCTTTGATAATGGTGGCAGGAATGTACAGTGGAGAAAGGACAGCCTCTTCAATAAATGGTGCTGGGAAAACTGGACAGCTACATGTAAAAGTATGAGATTAGATCACTCCCTAACACCATACACAATAATAAACTTAAAATTGATTAAAGACCTAAATGTAAGGCCAGAAACTATCAAACTCTTAGAGGAAAATTTAGGCAGAACACTCTATGACACAAATCACAGCAAGATCCTTTTTGACCCACCTTCTAGAGAAATGGAAATAAAAATAAAAATAAACAAAGGGGACCTAATGAAACCTCAAAGCTTTTGCACAGCAAAGGAAACCATAAACAAGACCAAAAGACAACCCTCAGAGTGGGAGAAAATATTTGCAAATGAAGCAACTGACAAAGGATTAATCTCCAAAATTTACAAGCAGCTCGTGCAGCTCAATAACAAAAATACAAACAACCCAATCCAACAATGGGCAGAAGACCTAAACAGACATTTCTCCAAGAAGATATACAGACTGCCAACAAACACATGAAAGAATGCTCAACGTCATTAATCATTAGAGAAATGCAAATCAAAACTTCAATGAGATATCATCTCACACCAGTCAGAATGGCCATCATCAAAAAATCTAGAAACAATAAATGCTGGAGAGGGTGTGGAGAAAAGGGGACACTCTTGCACTGCTGGTGGGAATGTGAATTGGTACAGCCACTATGGAGAACAGTACGGAGGTTCCTTAAAAAACTACAAATAGAACTACCATATAACCCAGCAATCCCTCTACTGGGCATATACCCTGAGAAAACCATAATTCAAAAAGAGTCAGGTACCAAAATGTTCACTGCAGCTCTATTTATAATAGCAAGGAGATGGTAACAACCTAAGTGTCCGTCATTGGATGAATGGATAAAGAAGATGTGGCACATATATACAATGAAATATTACTCAGCCATAAAAAGAAGCAAAATTGAGCTATTTGTAATGAGGTGGATGGACCTAGAGTCTGTCATACACAGTGATGTTAGTCAGAAAGAGAAAGAGAAATACCGTATGCTACCACAGATATATGGAATTTAATTTTTATAAATCTCATGAACCTAGGGGTAAGACGGGTATAAAGACACAGACCTACTAGAGAATGGACTTGAGGATATGGGGAGGGGGAAAGGTAAGCTGTGACAAAGTGAGAGTGGCATGGACATATATATACTACCAAACTTAAAATAGATAGCTAGTGGGAAGCATCCGCATAGCACAGGGAGATAAGCCTGGTGCTTTGTGACCACTTAGAGGGGTGGGATAGGGAGGGTGGGAGTGAGGGAGACGCAAGAGGGAAGAAATATGGGAACATATGTATATGTATAACTGATTCACTTTTCTATAAAGCAGAAACTAACACACTTTGTAAAGCAATTATACTCCAATAAAGATGTAAAAAAAAATAAAAACTTTAGGTACCAAAAAAAAAAGTAGTCCTGTCTTTTGAGCAGTAAGAAAAAAAAAAGTACGCTTCAGACTTGTGCTTTTCTTTTTCAAAGCAGAATGCCAACAAACCCCCTTCCTTGGGCAAGAACTTTTGTAGGTTAAGCGCACACTCAAAGTGCTAAAAGTTGAAATCCTAAGAATGAGTCAGAGCAACCCAGGCATAGAGAGTGTGATCACACACATCCTTTGTTATGTGTACCAGCATTAAAGTTTTTGTAACACAGAGCATGTTCTTGTATGCTAGTTTAAAAGAAAAAAATACAGTGAGTGCCTTAACTGAGACACATGGTAGGTAACTGCCCCCCAAGCACACTTCCGATTCATGACTTTCTCAGGTGAAAATTCCCATAGTATTTCTGAACCAGTCAAAGATGTTCCACTTTGCTAGATCACTTTTTTCATTTATTTAAATTCTTTATTATTAAAATTTTAATTCTTTATACATATGTATGTGTAAATCTACTTATTTAAATATGCAAACACATGCATTTTTCCTCTATTACTCTTTGCCTGCACTTCCTTCACAACCCTCTGATCTACCAGCCCCTCCCAAATAATCCATGAGAACAACCTAGTGTGGATGTTACCACACTTTTCACTTATCTCATGTCATTATACATCAATATTTATATTATACCATGGCTTGTTTTACAAATTAATATTTTATTATACATACTTCACTTTATTTTGATTTTTCACACCATACAATACAAAATCTAGTCAAAAGTCATTTATTATTTTTTAACTGCTGTGCAACATTCCATAGTATAAATATACCATAATTTAACCAGCTAATTACTTTGCTTTTAGATTTTTACTATACAAGCTATCTACATGAAAATGTGTGTGTATGTGTGTGTATCAGGATATTCAAGTACAGCTGACCCTCAAACAACACAGGTTTGAACTGTGCAGGTCCATTTACACATGAATATTTTTCAATAAATATATTGGAAAAATTTTTTGGAGACTTGCACCAATTTGAAAACCTCACAGATGAATTATATAGTCTAGAAATATAAAAAAAAATTAAGAAAAAGTCAGATATGTCATGAATGCATAAAATACATGTAGACACTACTCTGTGTTATCATTTACTACCATGATGTCATAAATCCATTATTAAAAGTTAAAATTTATCAAAATAAACACTTGAAGATCATACCTGGTGCCTTTGGCAGTCAAGAGAAATATAAACAAACATAAAAAGGTAGTATTAAATCATAACTGAATAAAAGTATCTGTAGTATTAGTTTGGCCAAAAAGTTCCTTCCAGTTTTTCGTAACATCTTCCGGAAAAACCCGAAGGAACTTTTTGGCCAATCCAGTATTTTTGTATTTTGTAGCCACTTCCAAAAAAAAGCAATTTTGTTGCTTTTGCAGTGAGCTCAAGTGTTGTATCTGCTTAAAATGCCATGTGATGCTAATCATCTCCATGTGAGCAGTAGTCTCTCCAGTAAAATGCATATGGCAGTAAAAAATGATCTCTCATGGAATTTGAGTATTTTTCACTGCATTCAGCGCAATACTGTAAACCCTGAATAACATCAGGGGACCCATACAAAGTGTCACTAGTGATGCTGAAAAGTGCTCCCAAGAAACAGAGAAAAGTCCTGATGTTACAAGAAAAAGTTGAATTGCTTGATATGTACCATATAGATTGGGGTCTGCAGCTGCAATTGCCCAACATTTCAAGATAAATGAATCCAGAATAAGGACCATTGTAAAAAAAAAAAAATGAAATTTGTGAAGCCATTACTGCAGCTATGCCAGAAGGTGGGAAAACTTTGCAGTTTTTGAGAAATACCTTTTTATTTTGTATTGACAAGGTAGCTTTTCTGTGGGTGCAGGATTGCTCTAAGAAAGGCATACCTATACACTCTAATATGATTCAAGAAAAAGCAAAATCATTATATGACAACTTAAAGCAAAAGGAAGATGAAGGATCTAAAGCTGGAAATTTAATGCCAGCAAAGGATGGTTTGATAATTTTAGAAAGAGGTTTGGCTTAACAAATGTCAAGATAACAGGAGAGCAGCTTCTCCTGACCTAGAGGCAGCAGACAAGTTCCCAAAAGCCATTAAATAAATGAACAGAAAGGATATCTGCCTCAACAGTTTTTAATGCAGACAAAACTACCAACTCTAGGGAAAAGAAAGTACCACAAAGGACATTTATTAGTAAGATAGAGAAGTGAGCACCAGGCTTTAAAGCAGGAAGGGATAGGATAACGCTACCGTTCTGTGCAAATGCAGTTGGGTTTATCAGGACTGCCCTTATCTATAAAGCTGCTAACCCCCAAGCCTTGAAGTGAAAAGATAAACACCAGCTGCCAGTCTTGGTTGTATCACAAGAAGGCATGGACACTGGAACCCCTTCTTCTGGATTGGTCAGTCAGGAAGTACCTTGCCAGTAAGTGACTGCATTTTAAAGTTCTTTTGATATTGGACAATGACCCTGGCCACCCAGAACCCCATGAGTTCAACATCGAAGGTGTTCAAGTGGTCTACTTGCCCCCAAACACAACAGCTCTAATGCAGCCTCTAGATCAAGGGGTCATAATGTAACAGAGGAAGAACAGAACTAACACCCTGTTGAAACTACCTCCCTCATTCTGTAACCTATATATTCTATTACTTTAGTCCTGCATGTCAAGAGTTAAACATTAGAGAAACACTGCTTGTGCCCAAATAGTTCAGTAAGTTTCCCGAAGAAAGTTCCCATCCCGCGGTCCAGCGTTAGTTATGGCTATTACTTGTTGTCGATAAGGTTTCAGCCTAGAAAGCTTGCAAATAAGCAGATATAAGAATGGTAAAGTAAAAATAACTGCTAACAACTTGAAGTTTTTGCAGGAGCCTTGTGATCCGGCCTACATGAGCAAGCAGAAGCACAAAGAAATGTCATGCTTCCCTTGAAGGCCAGGTGTCTCCAAAACTTCTGCAATCTGCCTTTACCCTTTCATCGTGAGCCCTCCCATTTCCCCTTTTCCCTTAGCATAAAAGAAGCCTGAATCTACTCCAAGTTAAATGGTTCTTTAGGACATTATTCCACCACCTTCTCGGTTTACTGGCTTTCAGAATAAAGTCTCTAGTCCTTGCCCCAGCACCTTGTCTCTCAACTTATTTGCCTGTCGTGATGTGAGCAGTACAAGCTTGGACTCGGTAACGATAAGGAATTTAAAGGCTTATTACACACAGGACTCTATGGAAAGGATTATTAATGCTGTGGAAGAGAACTCCAATAGAGAGAACATCATGAAAGTCTGTAAAAATTACACCATTGAATATGCCATCGTTGTTACAGAAGAAAGCTGTGAAAGCCAGAAGGCCCAATACAATAAATTCCTACTGGAGAAAACTGTGTCCAGATGTTGTGTGTGACTTCACAGGATTTATGACAGAGCCAATCAAGGAAATCATGAGAGAGATTGTGAATATGGCCCCAAAAAATGCGGTGGGGTGGGGTGAAGCGTTTCAAGATAAGGATCTTGGAGAAATTCAAAAGCTAACAGATACCACACCAGAGGAATTCACAGAAGACAACTTGGTGGAGATGAGTGCTTCCAAACCAGTGCCAGCTGAGGAGGAAGAAGACACAGAGGAAGCAGTGCCAGAAAACAGACTGACATTAGACAATCTGGCAGAAGGGCTCCAGTTATTCAAAACTGCTTCTGACTTATTTTACAACAAGGACCTTTCTATGATACGGGCACTGAAACTAAAGCAAACGGTAGAAGAAGGCTTGGAACCATACAGAAACTTTTAGAGAAATGAAAAAGCAAAAATGTCAGACAGAAATTAGAATGTATTTCTGTAAAGTTAGACCTAATGTGCTTGCCCCGCCTCCTCCCCTTCCACCTCCTCCAGCGGTTCCGCCTTTGAGACAGCAAGACCAACCCCTCCTCTTCCTCCTCGGCCTACTCAACGTGAAGACGATAAGGATGAAGACCTTTATGATGATCCACTTCCACTTAATGGATGGTACATAATCATCATGCCTTACACTTTTTTTTTTTTTTTGCGGTACGCGGGCCTCTCACTGCTGTGGCCTCTCCCGTTGCAGAGCACAGGCTCCGGACGCGCAGGCTCAGCGGCCATGGCTCACGGGCCCAGCCGCTCCGTGGCATGTGGGATCCTCCCGAACAGGGGCATGAACCCGCGTCCGCTGCAGCGGCAGGCGGACTCTCAACCACTGCGCCACCAGGGAAGCCCTCTTGTTATACTTTTTAACCTATTGCTTTTCTGAGCTTTTCTATTTTTCTATTTCTGATTTTTCAAAGGTCTAAAATTTAAAAAAAAATTTACTATACAACATTTTTCTTCTGATTAATACACACTTCTCTGGTATGTTCTTATTTTCTCTCTGAATGTTATTTGCTTCACTTTCATCTCATTACCTTTAATAACTTATATAGAGTTAGACAGATTTCACTCACTATTCTTTTTTAAGCTTCTTATGGTGGTCTTTATTTTTCTTTTCAAACAACTTCACTGCTTTGTCTATTATAACTATACATGTCCACTTTAGAAGAGACTTACTTAAAGCATAACAAGTATAAAAGAAGGGAGAAGGGAGAAAAAAATCATCTGAAATCCTGCCACTCAGATAAACTACTGACATTCTGACGATCATCTTCCTAGATATATTTGTGTGCATATATACACACACAGAGATGTCCAGTTTTATACAAATTAAACCATACTATGCATGTTTTTTAAGAGTCATGTTGAAAGTTCTTTAACATTTTATGTCAACTAGAAATTTTTAAAATACATCAAACTACTTTCCTTCCTTCCTCATGTTTAACGGCTTACTGAGGTATAACTGACATAAACTGCACATACTTAAAGAGCACAGGTTGTAATAGGTTTTGATGTAATAATAAACATATCCATCATTCACAAAACATTTCTTCCTTTTTGTTATGCTTCCCTTTTGCTCATCCCTGCAACCACTGTTCTTTCTGTTACGACAGATTAGTTTGCATTTTCTAGTTTTTTATATAAGTAGAATCATACTACGTGTACTCTTTTTGTCTGGCTTCTTTCACTTAGCATAATTATTTTGAAATTTATCCACGTTGTTTTATGTATCTATTAGTTCATTTCCTTTTATTGTTCGGTAGTATCCTATTATATGCTTATAAAACGATTTGTTTATCCATTCACCTATTGATGGACATTTTAGGCTGTTTTCAGGTTTTGGCAATTACAAATGAAGCCATTGTAAACATTCGTGCTTAAATCTTTGTATGCACATATGCTTGTATTTTTCTTGGCGAATACTCGGAGTGGAATGACTGGGTCATGTCATATGCACATGATTATTTTGTTTAACTTTTTACCTGTATTCCAAAGCAGTGGGATCATTTTATATTCCCAAAAGTTTCGGTTCTCCCACATGTCCACCAACACTTGGTATGGTCAATCTTTTTCATTTTCGCTAACAGGTTTGTAGTGGTATCTCTTATGGTTTTAATTTATATTTCTCTAGTGACTAATGACATTGAGCATCTTTTCATGTGCTTATTTTCCATAACTCTTTTGGTGATGTGTCTGATCAAATACCTTGCTTATTTTTCATCAACCTGTTTGTTTTCTTATTATTGACTTTTTAGAGTTCTGTATATATTCAGGATACAAGCCCTCTGTTGGATAGATGATTTGCAAATATTTTCTCCCAGTCTATGGCTTGTCCTTTTATTCTTCTGATAGAATAAAAACTTTTTAATTTTGATGAAGCCCAATTATCAACTTTTTATGGATTATGCCTCTGTGTCATACCTAAGGAATATTTGTCTCATCCACGGTCATATTTTCTCTTACGTTTTCTTCTAGAACTTTCATACTTCAAGTTTTATATTAAGGTATATGATCCACTTTGAGTTAATCTTTACATATGGTTAAGGTAAAACTGCATTTGGTTAAGGCCTAAAGTTAATATGTAAACATGAACTTATGTTGGATAGTAAAATTAAAGGTGGTTTTCCTTGTTTCGATTTTTTTCTTTTAGAATATTATAATGCTAACTTTTTAATGAACATACCATTATAAAAAGGATATACTATGGGGTCAAGATGTGTTCCTAAGCTGCGCCCTAAACCTAATCCACTGAAATGCTGACTTGATAAATGCAGCTGATACAGTAGGGACATCAGCTACCTCTCAGAGAGAGTGAGTTAGATAACCTGAAACATATGTGGAAACAGTGACATACTGTCTTATTGGTGGAAGACAGTTCTCCATGGGTTTCCCATATTTCTGAATATATTGTGAGCAGAGGAACTAAACCACCTTTGTTCTAGACTTTTTTTTTTTTTTTTTTTTTTGATTTATAACAACAGGAATTTATTTCTCAGTTCTGAAGTCTGGGAAGTCCAAGTTTAAGGTGCTAGGAGATTTGGTTTCTGGTGAGGGCCTGCTTTCTGGTTCAGACAGCTGTCTTCTTGCTGCGTCTGTACTTGGTGAAAGGGACCTAGATTATCTTTTTAAGGATGTTTGTACTGAGAACAGCCCTGGGAAATAGAGAATATTTCCCTTCAGAGGAGAGAAGGTTTGTTTGCTTTCCAGCAAAATAATGTTTCCCTCTGGCACAGAGGTTTGGCAGATTTGCTTGTATCTCATTATAAAATATGGGTGTTGGATTTTCTAAATTTGGGATTCCTCAGCTGTGACACAAACCCACGAAGTGCATAGCACATACCTGTGCCTTCTGCCGCCCCCATGGAACTTGGGGGCCAGGGTAACGGACATGAGCTTGAAGCTCATCAGCTTGCCATGCCATGAGTAGCAAAGTCTTTTGTGCCTGACCCAAGAGTCCTGTGTATTCTTCTAGGCCACCTTGCTAATTTACAAGTAGGGTAAAGTCTCAGGTCCTTCATAGCTCTTGACACTTACCTCTACTCTTTAGGCTTGAATACAGATCCCCTAAGAGCATATCTGAGTCAGTTTACTGTCAGTGATTCTATCCCACTATTTTTAAAAAGATTTGTTTTTATGAACTATTAGGAGAAGTTTCCTATGTATGATCGATAGTATAGAATAACTTTCCCAACGTTATGGATGGAAGACTCCCTCCCCTATTGTAATCATCAACTATGGCCTTTTATCTAGCTATAATGCTCTGTCTCAGAGATAAGCTTGGCTTATGAAGGTTTTTTTGTTTTGATTTGGTTTGTTTTTTGCCACTACACCTCTGTTGCCTAACTCTCTGTAAACCTTGGTTTTCAAGGTAGAACTCTCATGTTTAGATATTTTATTTTGCTGCTACAGTACTCTGGTCCCCCACCATTGTGCATTGTTGATGGGGATGTAAATTGGGGCAGACACTATGGAAAACATTGTGGAGGTTCTGTAAAAAATTAAAAATTGAACTACCACATGACCCAGTAATTCCACTTCTAGGTATATATCCAAAAAAAATAAAGACAAAATCACAATCTCAAAGAGATATTTGCACCCCCTTGTTCATTGCAGCATTATTCATAATATCCAAGATATGGAAACAACCTAAGTGTTCAATGACAGATGGATAGATAAAGGACAGATATATAGATAAAAGAACATTTAAAGAAAATAAATATATATACATACGTATATTTCAGCCATTAAAAAAAAGGAAATTCTACCATTTGTGAAAACATGAACCTAGAGGACATTAGGGTAATTGAAATAAGCCAGACATAGTAAGACAAATACTGTATAATCTTACTTATATATGGAATCTAAAACAGTCAAACTCGTAGAAGCAGAAATTAAAGCTGTGGTTACCAGGGGCTGGGAGGCAAAGGAAATGGGGAGGTATTGATCAAAAGGATATGAACTTTTAATTATAAGATGAATATGTTCTGGGGAATCTAATGTACAGCATGGTGACTACAGTTAATAATATTGTATTGTATACTTGAAATTTACTAAGAGAGTAGACATTAAGTGTTTTCACCACAAACCAAAAAAAAAAAAAAAAAGGTAACCACGTGAGGTGATGGATACATTAATTAAGTTGACTGTGGTTATCATTTCACTATACCTATATGTGTACATATATATAATTATCAAAAGGACAGGGAGGGCTTCCTTGGTGGCAGAGTGGTTGAGAGTCCACCTGCCCATGCAGGGGACACGGGTTCGTGCCCCGGTCCGGGAAGATCCCATATGTCGCGGAGAGGCTGGGCTCGTGAGCCATGGTCGCTGAGCCTGCGCGTCTGGAGCCTGTGCTCCGCAACGGGAGAGGCCACAACAGTGAGAGGCCCACGTACCGCAAAAAAAAAAAAAAGCACAGGGAGATAAAAGTACACTACTGTAATGTTCTTACATAATACACAAAGTGTTAGAATATTATTTGAATGAAGGCTCCAACAAGTTCACAAAGTATATTGTTAACTTTAAAACGTTAAGCAAAAAATAAAACAAAGGAAATAAGCTATTATTGAAATGAAATAATAAAAATAATTCAATTAACCCAAAAGTAGGTTAGGAAACAGAGAGAAAATAACAAAGAAAAACTGGTAAGGAGAGAAAATAGATAACAAAATGGTAGATTAAACAAAGTATTTCTACTAAATAAAAAATAAATATAGAGTGCAATCTTTAAAATAAAGGAAAAATAAAATCAAAATGTTTTGTAATAAGGTACTATGAATATTGATGTATAAATGCTTGGAGTGACTACACTAGAAATATGTGGTACATGAAACACTAGTTACGATGTTCATACCTATACGTGAGGTCACTGAAAATGCAACAAGTACAACTTCAGACTGATATACAGGCGGTTTGTAATTGTCACTCAAATATTTGGAATGAGGTTGCCATTGGTGATACATTTTCCTAAACAGCGAACAACGCTTTTCAGAGATAACAGTGTTTAGTCTGCCCTTACTGTACACAATGGTTGCATTCCTGAAATATTCAGTGAACTTTTAAACCGTGCAAGAGACACTTTGGTTTTATTTATCTTACAAAGTTAGGTTCTTGGTTCACCAACTTGCTTTTAGACTACATGAATGTTGGGCCATTCAAATCATTTATAGGAGGAAAGATAATTCTTTGTTCCATGTAACTTTAAAAAATTGAGGGATGTCTAACATAGTTTGGTTTCAACCAATAAATAGCAGTAGTTCTAAATATAGCAGTTTCCTAAATATTCCCTAAAGGTGGCATTTTCCCCACTCAGATCGTCCTCATGTAGAAAAATAGTAAAGATTGCTGGGACAGTGAAGATAGTAATGTCTGTGGATCACAGTTAACAAATAACTCTCTTAGAATACACAGCCATATAAATATTCTCCATAGTGTTGAGTCAACCAGGGTAGAGCTATAAAGCATATCATCGTTCCTACAATCCTTAGGCTGTTGTCTTTGACAAAGTATATGGCTTACCATTCAGCTTCTTTCTCCTTTGTTTCTTACCATCTACCTATTTACAACACCCCCAAGTACTTCAAGGTCAACCCCTCCTTTCTCAGAACCGCTTGTGAAAGCAGAGAAAACAGTTTTCCTCTTCTGCAGTCACAGGCCTGCCTCTGAGTCAATAGTAATAATCCCTAGGGTGCAATTCCGGTGATAATGAAACATTATCAGAGCAATGTAATTCCTCAGTGTCCCCAAACCCCGCCCCCCGCCCCCCCCCCCGGAAGAATAGCATTGTGGCTTTTCCATTTGCAAAATCAAAGCATCCATTAAAGAACTTTTTGAAATGTAACCAGGGACAGTCTTCATTTAAGGGGATCAGAAAATTGCTAACAACTTCAATAGACTTTTAACTGGCTTCTAGAAATCAAGTTTCCAAAAACAAAACATTGACTTCTAGTCTCGAGCCCCCTGTTAATATAAACTATTGGCACATATTGGATATATATTCTGCATGTGAAATGTTGCATATATTCTGATATGCTAACTGATATTTACCTTGTGTCTCTGTCTCATTCAAAAGAAGCCCTTGCATCCACTGACTCTTGAAAATGGGAAAATAGAGGGAGAAGTGGCAAGAAGAGCCACACAGTAATGGACTGCACCCCAGAGAAGAAACACAGTGCTGCCACCCTCGACCCCTGGCTTGGGTCATATCCCAGGTGGGATTATTTATACCATATTAATTAAAATTTTCAATGACCTTCACAGAACAGTTCTGAAATTAACATTATGAAAGAACTTTGTTTCAAGCTGTTGTTACAACATTTTTTGTCTAATCAATTATAAAACAGATTTTATTCATCCTAATTTAGATAAAATAGTTTCCAACCACAGGTGTGTTTTCATGTAAGAGCTTCATTACATACTGAAGGCTTTGCAAGTGCTTGGAACTTTAGGCTAAACACCCCTGTTTTTGGTATGAGCACAGATGGCGGTATCACCACACAGTACGATTTGGTTTTGAAATGAACCTATATAATAAATCACTCTACTATATATATATATATATATATATATAGAGAGAGAGAGAGAGAGAGAGAGTATAGTATATATATATACGTGTGTGTGTGTGTGTGTATATATATATAGATATTCAACCTATAACTTTAGACAATTCTAACTTTATTCAAATAAGCCCAACACTTCTAATACATTTTGTAATTATAAAAATTCACTAACCTGTAAATCACTTCCCCGTCTGCTATATAATATAATGACACTTTTTAATTTCAATGTTTATCAAACTGTTGATTCAGAATCACCAATTCAGATAGCATATGGATGTCTCTTTCATTCCACTGTAGGTGGCTGATATATTTTGACAGATACAAAGAAAACATAAAAAATGATGTTTGCTTTAGTGGAAACCATTCCAAATTAATACGTTACATAGTAAAGACTTATCAGTTAATATATAAATGGTTAAATAATATAAACCATGATTATAGCTCATGGGTGAAATTGGGCTAAGTTGGTTATCATCTTTAGAACATTTTATGAATTTGAGAAAAAATTTACATGCTGTTTTCACCAAGAATATTAAACTTGTACAAATGGCCAAAATTATATTAGATACAACTTCATCATTGACTATTCTACTGATTAATAATATAATACGAAATTGTTCTTATGTGTTTTTTTTCTCACGGACCTTTGAGGTTTTCATGTATTTCTCCACAAACTCAGCCAATTTTTAATTCAGTTGCTTCTGAAGTAGCATGCGCCCAAACTCTGTATATTCTACAGTAAGATGTGTGGAAAACAACCTTTGGCAAATAATATAAAAGGCTGTAAAAGGACCTTCCTTTCCATAGCAAATCATTTGAAGTCATTAAACTTTTAAAGTTACGCTCTATGAAAACAGTTTTTAGAATAGTCAATTTGAATTCAAAAGATGCTTTTTTCCAATTTACAATTCATACAGACTCCTTATATTTACTCTTCCTTTTTCATTTATCAACATTTTAGTCATCTCTGTATCCATAAAGACAAAGAAGAAGAAAGCAGGAGAAAATCCAAAGAGTTTCATGTGTGGTTTACTGATATGATTTAAAATTTTCCTGAAGGGAAGTGAAAGTTCCTTATGAGAAGTTCATGTATCATCCGCACATTTTAATAACCCTGGACCTTCAGTACCAAGGATACTTCAAACTTGGCTGATAAGCTTTCTTTCTTCAGCTGTGTCATTATTGTTTAACTAGCTTGTCACATTAGGATCATTTATAATACTTTATATAAAGACTTCTTCTCTGTTATCTAATGGTTTATAGTCTCCTGGAGTGTCAGAACTACATCATAATTGTCATGTATTAAGCATCTTAATTATCCACAGATTATAGCACAAAACTGTACAGAGTAGGCTCTCAGTAGATTATAGCTGAATAAATGTGCATTATTTGAGCTATTAGGCTGATGTTAAAATGGGCCTATATCAATGCTTATGATCATTTTCAAAAATGTATCAGATTGGCCTTCAAGTGAAAATATTGAAAAATATAGTTTACAGAGCTTAAAAAAAGATTTACACCCTTAAGAGACTGTGATAAAACCAGATGGCAGGTTGTCAACAATGGAATTTTGCAACGTTCACAGAAGACATGTATTATAGGCTAGTTGAGACAGCTTTGTTCTCCAAATAGGATCTTAAATTATACACCACTAAAGCAACCAGGGAGCTCATATTCATGCAATTAAAACGAGAATGTTCTGGGCTTCCCTGGTGGCGCAGTGGTTGGGAGTCTGCCTGCCGATGCGGGGGACACGGGTTTGTGCCCCGGTCTGGGAAGATCCCACATGCCGCGGAGCGGCTGGGCCCGTGGGCCATGGCTGCTGAGCCTGTGCGCCCGGAGTCTGTGCTCCACAACGGGAGAGGCCACAGCAGTGAGAGGCCCACGTACCGCAAAAGAAAAAAAAAAAGAGAATGTTCCAAACTTACAACAGCATATATCTTTTACTGATGTCTTTGTCTAGAAGAGCATCCCTTTATTTGATTTTTGCCCCTTTCCCCCACGCAACTCCAATATACAACTATATGCAAGTGTGGATCAGAGAATAAACAATGAATGAAAATGGAAGAACAGGAGACACACCCATCACTGCTTCATAGCAATTCTGAAATCCCTCAGGGTAGACATTGTGAAGGCCCCACCAAGCAGTGGGAAAGATCCTTGATCAGGTCTGATTTTGCACCCCAGGAAGACTTTGCTATTCAGTTGATCTCCATGATACCTGGTTCAATAGAATTTCTTCTTGTCTATTATACTCTTTGGCTATAACTGAAGTGACTGTTTGAAAGTATGTCCTTCTTGGAAGCTGACCAGTGTTTGTATCCTGGTTCCTCAAAATTCCTATGGATATTTTGTATATAGATATAAATTAATAAGAATAGAATAATTGTGGCCATAATAAAAATAGCAAAGGCAGTTAAAATAAGGGATAGCAATAGTTTCCATTCCTATCTTCCTAGGAGTCTGTGGATCCTACAATGTACATTTCATTTCTTGTTTCTGCCTTCCCTGAATCCCCTCTACTGGTGTTTTTTTGTGTGTGTGTATGTGTGTGTGTATGTGTGTGTGTGTGTGTGTGTGTGTGTGTGTGTGTGTGTGTTTTAGCAGCAACAAAAGAGCTAAAGCTGGGTCATGAGCATCTCAAAGGGACTGTCCATTATATTAGTATCTGCTACCTCACTTTCTGTCTTTTCTGGCCTGGGTTTTTCTTCAAATCTGTGAGTTATTCAAATATCTCTCCAATGACATTTTTTCTTAAGATAACCAGAGTTTGTTTCTGTTATATATAACCAAAAGAACCATAACTCATACACTCAAAGCTCACTTTTGCTTCTACTCCCTGAAATAGTTGGGATTCTGAAATTTAGAAGAGACTCTTTAGAAGTTTTTAAAAAACAATGACCTCATTCCAGAGCAAGCATTCTTAACCTGGGGGGTTTTAGGTGATCCCGGAACCTCCTGCAATTATATATGTTGTCTTTTGATGAAATCTATAGCTTTCATCATATTATTAAAGAAGTCTATAACCCATAAAGTTCTAACAACTACTGCTCTAAAAACTTATTTCAGCTTTCATTTAGCATAAGGGATAGTAAAATACTTAAATATTTTCTTTTAGTGCAAATTATTTTTTTCTTTGAAGAACAGCTTAATACCTAGTCAACTTGGAGACATTTATTTCAAAATAGAGCTATTCAACATTAGAATGTATCTGCAATAGTTATCATGAAATTTACTTCTCTGGAGGTTCTTAAATCTAGTATAAGTTGTTTAGTTTAAATTTGTCCTCCTTAAAAAGATTGAGTTGGACATCTTGTGAATTTTTAACCCTTTCTAACCCTATATTTTTTAAGATTCTGTATTTTGAAAAAAAGGAATGGCATCTAAATACAAAATACTGTATGGTGTCAGAGCTCTGGGCCAGCTGTTATTAAAGAAGGAAGTAAGGGCAAAGAGATTTAATTGTAAGATGTTCAGTTGAGAAGTAGAAGTGGAGACTCTTTCTGCAGTAGAACTATCACATGGGAGGGTAAAGAACTGGGGTGTGTACAGATTCATTGGCAGGAGCTAACACATTCATCCAAATGTTGCACTTGAAAATGTCAACATGATTTTTTTTTTCAGCAAACAGATCTCTTTATTTTCATAAAAGCATTAAACAGATTCAAAAACAATGAGAAGAAAAATAAGAGGGTTTCAATTAGAGAGAAAAACAGAGTGCTGATTCAAATACACAGCTTGGTGGGCTTTGGCGTTATTGCAAATCTGGTGGGATAATTAATTGGAGAGTGTTTCATCTCTAGGCAGTTCTCAGTAGAACTCGGCATCTATCTCAGTGTGCACAGCCGTCTTGTTCCACTAGCTAAGGACAGCACATGAAGAAAACTGCATGTGATTTACACTGCCAAGGGAATTTGGAAGATCAGTATACTTATTCAAATTGGAATTTAGCCCAGACTCTATTTTTGTCAAAGGAAAAAAAGAAAAGAAAACAAGTTTAAGCATTTTAATAAAGGACAAGAACATTGGTTCATTGGGGATATGGCTCAAGTTCTCCAGGCTCTGAAATTTACATTTCATTCTGCATAAAGGTTCAAGTGGTGCTCTTGATATACCAGTACCTTTTTTATTTAAATAAGCAGTTGCTTATCTAGTTGGGTTTTTTAAAAAATATCTGATAGAACCTGGCTTACAGTCTTGCCCTTGCTCTCCCCCACTAAGCAGACCTCTAAAATCTGGAAAGGATGCCAGAGACAACCAAGGAGATAACTGGAGTGTCGTAAGAGGGTGAACTGGTTTTGAATGCCAAGGGGTGGAGGGAGAGCACAGAAGCAAGGCTATCTTCCTTCTCCTCACACAAGGGAGATTACCCAGACCCATTGTTCTCTGATCACCAAACTAGCAAAAGAAATCAATCAAGGTAGGTTCATTTTCTCCCAGTTAGAATGGGAATCCTTCTGACAACATCAGGTAAGCTGACACCACAGGCGAGAATGATCAAATGGGAGCCCCACCACAAACAAGCAGCTAGAGAAAACATTATACTCCTTGCCAGGCCTTAACTCCCCTTTTTCACTGAGATACTGAGGCAGACCAAGGGATCTGACAGGAGGAACCCAGCTAGCTGGTACCTGGTTGAGGAAGCATCTTTGCTCTCAGGGGCCCAAGATTCTCTAGGGCATAATCCCTAGGGTAGCTGAAACTATATTGACAAAGAAGGAATTACTCTACCCAATATTAAGGTTAACTATCTAGCTATTATAATCAAAACAATGTAATATTGGTAGCATGATAGACAGTGGATCAATGGAATGGAATACAGAACCCAGAAATAGACCCACACAAGTATGCTTAACTAACTTTTTTCTTTTTTTCTTTTTGTAGTACGCGGGCCTCTCACTGCTGTGGCGTCTCCCATTGCAGAGCACAGGCTCCGGACACGCAGGCTCAGTGGCCATGGCTCACGGGCCCAGCTGCTCCGCGGCATGTGGGATCTTCCCAGACCGGGGCACGAACCCGCGAACCCGCGTCCCCTGCATCGGCAGGTGGACTCTCAACCACTGTGCCAGCAGGGAAGCCCTGCTTAACTAATTTTTGACCAAGATGCAAAACGTTTTCAATGGAAGAAAGATAGCCTTACAACAAATGGTGCCAGAGCAACTGCACATCCATAGGCAACAAGAAGGAGGAGGAGGAGAAGAGGAGGAGAAAGACAAGAAGAAAAAAAGAGAAGAAAAAGATAAAAGAACCTCAGCCTAAAACTCTCGCCTCAAACAAATTTTAACTCAAAATGGATAAAAGATTTAAATTGGAAACATAAAACTATAAAACTTTTAGAAAAAACATAAAATAAAATCCTTGGGAGCTTTGGCAAAGAATTCTTATAACTGACATCAAAATCACAATGCATAAAATGGAAAAACTAGTATATTGGGCCTAATCAAAATTAAAGACTTTCTCCTCCAAGCATCATATGAAGAGATGAAAAGTCAAACTATACACTGGGAGAAAATATCTGCAAACCACATATCTGACAAAGAACTAGTATTTAAAGTATGTAAATAAGTCTCAAAACTCAACAGTAGAAATTAGAAAATGGGCAAATGACATGAAAAGACATCACCGAAGAGGACAAAGAGATGGCAAATAAACACAACAAAAGTTGTTCAACATCATTAACGATCAGGGAAATGCAAATTAAAACCACAATAAGATATCACTTCATAGTTTCAGAATGGTTAAAATAAAAAATATTGACAACACCAAATTCCGGTGAGGATAAGAAGAAACTAGATCACTCACGTATTGCTGGTGGTAATATAAAATGGTACAGCCACTTTGGCAAACAATTTGGCCGTTCCTCAAAAAAACTAAGCATACAACTGTCATATAATCCAGCAACTGAACTCTTGGGCACTTATCCCAGGAAATGAAAACTTATATTCAACCAAAAACTTACACGAATGTTCACAGTAGCTTTATTCACAATAGCCAAAAATTGGAGTCAGACCAAATGTACTTCAACAGGTGAATGATTAAACAAATAAATGCTGCTAGACATACACCTTGGTTATACTATTCAGGAATAAAAAGGAACAAATAACACACAACAACTTGGATAAATTTCCAAGGAATGATATTGAGTGAAAAAAGACAATCCCCAAAAGTTACATACTGTGTGATTCCATTTATATAACATTGTAGGAATGACAACATTTTAGAAATGGAGGACAAATTCATGGTTGCCAGGATTTGGACAGGGGAGCTTGGTTTCATTTTAAAATGGCAACACCAGGTACCCTTATGGTGTTGAAAGTGCCTAGCATCCTGGCTGTGGTAGTGGAAACACAGATCTACACAGAAGATAAAACTGTATAGAACTAAATACACACACGGAGAGTTGAGTACAAGTAAAACTACAGAAATCTGAATAAGGTCGGTGGATTGTATGAGGGTCAATATCCTAAATGGGACATTACATTACAGCAGAAGACTATGTCCTTGAGGGCTTTGGGGTGTGGGGCTTGTTTAGAGTGGTCCTGACTAGCTCTGATCTTCTTGCTTTATTTCTGTGCATGAACAGGGTTGACAGGCACCAGACTGACACCAGTAGTGTGTGCCGCTCTCACAAGCAGTGAGCAGTGCAATGCCCAAGCAGGAGCTTGATACCTGGGGTGGTGATGATGATACAAGATGATCATGATAAGGAACCAGCTGAAATGGGGAGATTTGCTTACAGGCTATTTTCAGTCCATATACCTATGTTCCAAACTCCAAGGATTTGAAATGAATCCTCAGTTATTTGAATTCAGTATATTAATCCTAGCTTTCCAAGAGGAAGTGAAATTGCTTCACTAGTGTTCCTTTCCAAGTGACTTTTCCCATCTGTTGTACTTTAATTTGGCTGGAATTTCATGTGTTAAAACACAGTGGAGACAAGTCAATTATGAGATAACTTGATGCCACATTTAAAGCTCTGTTGAAGTGTGAAATGATTCCCAAGCCTCAGATACAAGGCGGAATAATACAGCACCCAGAATAACTGCTAATCTGTGATGACCTAAAACTAAGGAAGGCTAAGGGGAAGAAAGTTTGATGTTGCAAACTGATTTACTTCAATTCCCCACAAAATTAAACTTCCTTATGTAAATTTTCTAATGAATGAAACGGGGAAAAAGCTACATCTTTATAAATCTGCAGTGATTCAAAGTCCTTCCCTCAGCTCTCTCAATAGTCTTCCCCTTTTAATTTTCACCTTCCATCCATTCTCCTCCTCACAATTGCTCGGGGACAATATTTGATTATATTTTAAGGGAAAGAAGACTTCTTTGCTCTTCGAGTACTTCATACATAGACCACACTCTACCAAAGGATGTTGTCACTGGGTAGATACTCGAAGTCTAGTATTATGTTGCTTTCCCTTAACCCTCAAAGTTTGCTATCACATTTCCAGGAGCTTCCCAGCTTCCCCCAGCACCAATCTTCAGTGTCCCCAAAGGCAGGTAGGTGGAAACCATGGACTCAGGGTTTCTACATTAAAGTGTTCTCATTACCAAGTCTCTTCTCCCTCAAAAATGAAAACAGAAAGCAACAAGACAGAAGCAAGAATTGATAAATAGTGAGTATTTATACCTTATGTGAAAACAATATCTATTCCATTTGTTATTTAAAATTATAGTGCTCCAAATGTATAGGTGAAATAGGTAAAGATGAAAAAAAATTTTTTTTAATTATCCTACTCAAAATGAAAAAACATGCTTTACTCAGGAGTCCAAAACTGGAGAAGCATCTCTATCAGGCAGTAGCAGCAGGGTGGAAATGCAACCAGTACTAGACTCAGGAATCCATAGTTGGCTCCTATAAGCATTCAACTTTATTCAAATTTATACACTTATTCAAAATTTTCAGGAAAGAACAGTCACATGTGGTATAGGAAAATCAATTCCAAAAGTTTAGCACACCTTATAGATTTATTTTAATTTTTTTTAAAAAAAGTTAATACATGTTCATTTTTAAATAAATTTGAACAATATAGATATATGTATATCTGTATACATATATACAGCTGCAATGTGTAGTCTATCTACTATGTCTGACAATTAATTTCTTTATTTAATTATAACCTCCCTGTGAAGTAGAATAATTATCATCCTGGATATTCAGGTTTAAAAAAAACAGTAAGGCTAAGGAGGAGGAGATTATGTTACCGAAAGTTTTACAGTAAATTATAAAGCAGGGATGTGATCTTTTGCATCGTGTCTCAAGATCTTAAAACTAGTGTCATTCCTGATCATTTTTGCCAAAAGGAGGTCATAACTTATAAAGTATTCAGCAACTTTTTTTCACTCACCAATCATAGAAAACCTTGCACATCATTATGCATAAACGTCTTTAATACATTCATTCCTTGTTAACAACTTTTATCCATAACCGAAACTGTGCCACTAAGTGTAAAGTCATTAAATTGCAAAGAAAAATAGAGTTGCCATATGATCTAGCAATCCCATTCCTGGGCTAATACCCAGACAAAACTCTAATTTGAAAAGATACATGCACTCCTATGTTCATAGCAGCACTATTCACAATAGCCAAGACATGGAAACAACCACGTCCAGTGACAGATGAATGGATAAAGAGATGTGGTACATATATATATAATGGAACATTACTCAGACATTTAATGAAATGACAGCACTTGCAGCAAGATAGATGGAACTAGAGATTATCATACTAAGTGAAGTAAGTCAGAAAGAGAAAGACAAATACCATATGATATCACTTACATGTGGAATCTACGACACAAATGAACATATCTACGAAAACAAAAACAGACTTACAGATATAGGGAACAGACTTGTGGTTGCCAAGGGGGAAGGGGGTGGGGAGGAAAGGAATGGGAGGCTGGGATTAGCAGATGCAAACTATTATATATAGTATGGATAAACAACAAGGTCCTACTGTATAGCACAGCGAACTATATTCAATATCCTGTGATAAACCATAATGGAAAAGAATATGAAAAGAATATAATATATATGTGTATAACTGTTGCTTTGCTGTACAGCAGAAATTAAACACAATACCGTAAATCAACTATATTTCAATAAAAGTTTTTTTAAAAATTCAAAAGAAATATGTATACTAATTTTAATGAGAAAAATTATGATTCCTTTCAACCTAACCTAAGATACCAAAACTATTTTCACAGAGAAAAACAGATTAATTGACAATAAAACCAAGTGTATATTAGCAATAAAAAACAGTTTGAGAGGACACAAAATCAGCTTTTCATAAATGAAGAAAACGTAATAATGTCATGAAAGTTTAGTGTGAGAAGAAACAGAGAGTGAACGGTGAGGCAGAAGAGAGGTGCAAGGAAGGCAGTCTAAGGAAGACACAGAAAGGTTACCTAATCAACTTTCAGCCAGGCATTCCATAACGTATGTTAAGTAAACTACCTTAAAGGACTGCAGAATCTTTATTTCCCTCTTCCTCTTCTGTCCTCTTTTATCACACCTATCCTTTGCTCCATGATTAAAGTTTTCTCATTTTTCTTTCTATAACATTTACTTTGTCAATTTTTGAGCCATTTGGGCACTGGTGGTTAACTTTTAATTCAAAGTAGACTTGAAGGTAAAGGCTAAACACAAGAGTAGGTCAAAACATTTGGAAGTAGGAATGCATGTGCATAAAAGCCAAAGTCATAGAAGTTGCTACTCTTTTATCCCTCTTGCTCTGTGTGCCTACAGAAAGGAAGATGTCCTGGGATCAGACAAATCTGACAACAATTCAAATGTGTCCTGCGTATGTATCTCCTCTGCACAGAAATTACTGGGTTGACTAAATTTTGAGCGTGTCCTTGTCTAAAATGAGAAAGTCAAAATATTCTTTAGATTATGCTTCTTTTGTAGGTTTTTAGGTGAAAGCATTGTTATAAAAAAATAGTCACCCAAAAAGTGGTGATAATTTTCAAAAAGCATTATGGTGAAAAGTCAGTAATTGAACAATCATTTTGTGAAGTAAATCTATAGTTTTGGCAGCTTACAGAATTGTATATGACTAAATTCTGAATTGTTTAACCAGTCCCCTATTAATGTATATTTCAGTTAGCACTTATTTCATACTATTACAGACAGTGTTGAAATGAGCATTCTTAAACTTAGTTCTTTCAGGGTCTGTATAAGTATTCTTCTAATGTAGATTCCCTGACATGGAATTGCTGAATCATAAGACAGACATATATAAAATTTTAACACGTCACATCAAATTACTTTCCACAAGGTTTAAGGTAATTTACATTCCCGCCAACAGTATGTGAACCTAATATCTATTTCTCTATAACTTTACTGGTACTGGAAATTATTAATTTTAACAAATTCTGTAGTTCTGATGGGTAAAATTTTTCACTAATTCCCAGTCAGTATAAGCAACATTATCAATTTGATTACCACTTCTATAAATATTCTGCAAGTATCTTTTCTCCATTTTATTGTTTTGTTTTTGTTGTTGTTATCCATTTATTGGAGCTTACTTATACATTAGGGACATTAACATTTTGTTACTTACATTTCAGTTTGTTTAGATTTGACTTTGTCTACTGTATTCCTTAATACACAATAATTTCAACATATTTTGTAGTTAAATTTGTCATTTTTTTTTCCTTTATGGCAGCTGAATTCCTTATCTTGCTTAAATAGGTTTCATACATCATTAGTTTATCACAAACAGTAGCCAAAATTTTTCTACCATGGTTACAATATGTAATTTATGTTAGCTCTATCTAAAAATTGTTTTATTAAGGTATGTGTGATAGACTTCATTAGTGCCCAACAATATCTGATTCTCCTCTCTTGTCTAGGCATCCAGAAGACGGTACTTCCCAGCCTTCGGGCCGGTAAGAAGCGCTTTATGACTCATTGTGACAAATGGATGTGAGTCGATGTGATGTATGTCACTTCCATGCTGGAATAGAAAACTGGCACTCTGTGATTTCACATCCTTTGCTTCCCTTTTGGTAGTAAGTGTGGAAGCCATGTATTGAAATATCAGAGCCATAAGACCCAAGCAGCTTGGGTCTATGAGTCGTGTGTGGAAGAAGATAGTTATAGAGATTCACCTGACCTGCAGTGCATTTTACATGAGCAAGAAATAAACACTTTGTGTTAATCACTGAGACTTTATGGGTGTGTTTTACTACTGTTATGTTACTAACATAAGCTCAATGTATCATGACTAACAGAATATGATACAATGCGACTCCAAAATGAACAAATGATAGAAGATTCATAGATAGGTAGGTAGATAGATAGATAGATAGATGATAGAATTTTCCTCCAAATTAAGAAGTAGTTAAACCCAAATCAATATATCACAAATGTAATGTTGAACAAAAGAATGAAGATATAACAGAATGAATATTAAGTGATTTCATTAATATAAAGTTTGAAAACAAAACTAAACTCAGTGTTAGAATAGTGGTTACCTTTAGGAAAGGGAGAGTTTGTCAGGGGACAAGAGAAGAGATTGTGAGATGATAGTATTAATATATTTTTGACATAAGTGATGGTTACATGAGTGTTATCCTATGTTCAGCATGGTTTTAAAACTGAATTTATATGGCATCTTTATTAAATATTCCACAAAATGATTTTTCCACTCAGATGGATGCTGTATGTATGCCAATACACGTACATTTATATTTAGTTCTTCCAAAACTTTGTTCTCAAAAATTTTTTAATATTTTATGGCTTTTTGCAGACTTAAGTATTATAGACCAAGTAAAATGCACTTTCCAAGTTTCTTTCTTCACTATGGTCTTTCATATTATGGGAAAAAAATGGCACAACTATAGGACAAAATTGCTCTCTTTCCCTTAAAACAGAAGCACAAACACACTTGTATTTCTCTGTCACTATGGTTCCTGATATAGTCTCACTCACCCATATTAATTATCATTTTAATCAACTGACTTCCTTTTCCTAAAGAAACCTGGGGGATATGTAATTGAAGATTATCTGTCACACATCAACATTTTAACAAACTAAAAAACTCATGAATACACACAGCTCAACTCTTCCTGACATACTTAAACAGTTTTTTCTATACTTGCTGCATTGTCTGGAATTCTACTTATTTCCTCTGGGCTGACTTTTTCTTGTAGTAATAAATATTATATAGCCTTCAATAACTATTTCAGTAAGAGACCACAGTTGCAAACTTTCTTAGTCCATTTATCACCTCTGGAAGAGTCTGACCACAAAGGGAACTCTGAATAAACAGTTAAATTCCTGTATCATTTTAAAGATCACTGACTTTTGGCACCCATTTTTGCTCATAGGTGGCTTGGCTCAGGTACTGGTTGTGTTACTATACTTTTCTTCCCATCATGCATCTTGGACAAGTCACAGCCCTTGACAGTGAACTGGCTCATTTCTCAGTCTCCTTCCATTGGAGGAAGAATACTACCCTAGCTCCCAACTGTACACCCTGACCCTGGCTCCGATTCTTTCCTGTCTGTGGCGTGTGTTTGGTCTCCATCACTCTACAGAAGTCAAATGCCTATTTCTGTTCCTGGAAGCTGATACATGCGTAGACTCAGCTCTAGTTTCTACTGTGTGTTTCTGTTCTTTTATTTTCCCAAAAAGAATTTAAAATTTGAGTGGGCCACATCCTTCTTATTAAAACAAAAAACAAAAAAAAACCCTTTATCTGTCATTTTCTAATTATTTTTTCCTGGGAGGGATAGTGGGGGGTGTCTGGGGGGTGCAGTGGAATTTAGCTTAATGCAGCTAAAAAGTAAATGTTAAACACCATCTTGAGTAGAAAATACCCAGAAGCTTATGACTAAGAACTTCCCACTGTGCCAGAAATAAATTCACGCTAAGCGAATAGATACTTCATTTTGTGAAGCTAAAATTCCAACATCATCCCAGAACCTACAACAGAGCTCTCCTGACAGTGTTAGATTCAAACTCACTTTCCTGCCATGTTGTTTTCCCCTTTCAGACTTTTGTAGGGTTTGATTACCTGAGATGGACAGTTAACAACGGTAGCTTACTAAAGATTGTTGAGTTTTCTTTTTATAAACAAAAAACTACTAATTGGTATAATGTTCTACAGCTAATTTTGCAGGTTATTTGGAAAATGTTCATAAATTACACATTTCACCCCGTATATTTTGCAAGTAGTTGAAGTTTTAGGGCACAAATAAAAAACATTTTTCTTTGCCCTTCTTGAATACTGAAGTAATTTGGGAAAAGAGACAAGAATCATGAGAGCAGTTTATTAAAGAGAGGACTGAATTGGAAATCATAGATTGATCTATATCTGCAATCAAATTCCCTAAAACATCTAATCCCCACTGAGCTTGCCAAACCCAAGTCTCAGATACCCCCCTGCCATGGCAGAGTGTATCCTGGTAATCACAGAATTGGCTGCAGAGTCTGTGGGCATCTTGAAGACAGGACACGCATTGACCTTGACACACTTACCTCTGATGAGAAAGCCCAGCCTTGACTGAGATACCCACACTCCACTCCTTCTCTCAAACTCACCAACCAGCTCAGTCCATCTTCCCCAAGGGAAGAGAGTACAGCGGGTGGGGAGAAAGGGGGTGGAAGGAAATAAATCTAGGTTGAGTGTCCTCAGAAGCAGATTCTGAGGCAGAATTTGAGTACAAACAATTAATGCTTCCCGGAAAATGATGGAAGGAAACACTGGCAGTGGAGTGAGAAAGTGAGACCTAACAGGGAAGGAAGCCAATGTAGGGCATCAGTGGGCAGGTTACTCCTGTGCATGTGGGGGCTCCATCCCGCTGGGGACCCTGAGATACTGAGTAGAGCACGTCTTCAAGTTGTCCCACCCACGAGCACAAGCAGCTGAGGTCGTCCCATCAACCCTTTCTGTCATTAGAGGAGAGCTCTGCTGGAGGCGATAACTCCTCAGTCGTTCTTGGGTACCCCATTCAGGTAAGCAGGCTCCTGGGACCAGAGGAAGCCCTCGGGTGCAGAAAAAAAGCAGTAGTATTGACACTGACGGGAACAGGAAGTCTTATGGGGATGTGGGTGGGGTACTGATGGTTTCGTCCATGCACAAGCAGCTCCCCCTGGTAATTTTCAAAAGGCGAACTTCCTACTTAAGGGGCCGTGATAGTGCAACAAGATCATAAACACGACTCACAATTTCTGTGGGTCAGAAATTTGGGAGCAATTTAGCTGGGTGATTCCAGCTCAGGCTGTCTCACGAGGTTGCAGTCAAGATGCTGGTTTGGGCTGCAGCACGTGAAGGCTTGACTCGGGATGGAGGAGCCGTGTTCAGGGCGGCTCACTCAGGTGGCTGCTGTCATGTAGCTTAGATCCTTGCCATGTGGACCTCTCTGGAGGGTTGTGTGAGTGTCCTCACAATATAGAAGCGGGTTTCCCCAAGCAAGTGATCCAAGGAAGAAAAAGAGGGCGAGCAGAAAGCCACAATGCCTACTTATGACCTATCTTGGAATTCTCACATCATCACTTCTTTTTATTCTATCTTCTAGAAACAAGTCAATAAGTCCAGCCCACTCCCAAGGGTAAGGGAATTAGGTTCCACTTCTCAAAGGGAGGAGTATACAAGAGTTTACAGATATATTTTTAAACTGCAAGAGGCCCCAAGCATCCCTATACTCTAAAGTGAGGTGCTAGACCTCACTTGCAACTTTTATAAGAGATTACAATGGAAAGGTCCAGAGAAAATATTTGGAGCTTGTTGCTATGTTCCCTAAGTCCTCCCAACATGGGAAAAGGGATGAATGCCCCTGTGTTTTAAGCCCAAGTTAAGAGTTTTATGGAGACTTTTAGGAGAGTTTGACACGTGTGTCCTGGAATATAAAATCTAAATTCTGAGATACAAAAGGGACCTCGGACTTTCACAAGCGTTATAACAAAACTAAGGCACTGTAATTTTGCAGATATATGATATTCTATAGTTGCCAAAGTCTGGTGTCTACTTTAGAACAGAAAACTCTCTCATGCTCACAGATGATGTCTAGGTGTTATGATACTTAGTTTCTATTCCAATTGCTTTCTTATACTTCAGGTGTGACTTTGGCTAACCTTCCCCTATTGTACCAGCCACCCAGGATTATAGTTACTGTAATAAAAACTGAAAAAAAAAATCTATTAAAGCTACTTGAATGTACTATTAAAAATAAGAGTTTGTTCTTAAAAAAAAAAAATCTGAGCTATGCTTGAAAAAACTAAAGCCAGAGGCAGTGTGCATAAGCCCCAGGGAGCAGAATGAGGGGCTCAAGCCTCACTCAGAGCTAGCTTCCCCTCCCTGAAGCAGGGCAAACTACTCAACTGCGACTCCAAGGACAGAGCTGGGAGTCACAGCTGACTGCCAGGTGACAGGTGACAGGAATTTCCCATTTCTAGGGAGTTCCAGTCAAGGTCTCCAGAGGGAGAACCTCCAAAGACTCCCAAACAAACATCCCCCAAGAGAGCTTCAAACATCTAGTGGTGGCCAGAGGTCACCAGACTAGATGACAACTGTACCAGCTTCTAACCCTTCATCCCTAACCCCACTGATCTATCTCCAATCTCAGCTGACTTTAAATGACAGCAACTAGCAAGTGAGAGGGCTCCCAGGCTCTCACCCGCCCCTCTGGTCTCCCAGGCCTGGGTGAGGCCCAAACTGGTGGAAGGAAGATGCTTTAAGTTGTCCGAATGTTCAGAGTTTGTATTATACCGTGGACTGGAACTATGTCATGATTAGACTGAACAAGGCTCTTGAATGCCAAACCACGGAATGTTCGTTAGTGTCCAAGACCTCACCAAAGCACCCCCCTCCACACCCCAGGATGGAAGAACGTTTTCCTTCCACTTTTACCTAAAAGTTTCCACATTCACCTAAGAACTCCGTTGCATTAAATAAATCAGTTGTATTTGGAATGTTAGCTGGGAGAGAACCGATTCCTTAGAGTTATGAAACAGATCATTCTGAACTGACTCATAAAGACACATTGCTTTGCCCCAACCATTAAGAGAAACGCTATGTTATTAATTCTAGTTTGACTACGGAGAAGCTGAAAATGAGAAAGGAAATAGTCTTGGTTGTGTAGGAAAATTGGTCAGCTTCCAGCCCGGAGATACAGTTCCGGAGGGCCAAGCTCATCCTACCAGAGACCGATTTTCCTTCTTAAAAAATTGGCTCTTCTCAGCCATGCAACTGCCCCACCCTTCACTGCCTGAATTTCAGCCATTTACAATCCCACTGAATTTTAATTCCATCCTTCACTTTTCTGTCGGTTCCTCCCCGATTGCTTGCACTCACTTGAGAAGCCAAGTCCACTCCCACATATATGGGAAATTAGAAACTTTCCAGAACAGGTCTAAGAAAGATACTGCTCCTGGTCTCAAGAAGGCCACTGTCTAGTTCAGGTGGGAGACTGGACTTGCCTAGCCTCCTCGAATGTGTATTCTTGCCCCTGCAAGAATCCCATCTCTTTGATGGGTTTGTGTACTGCCCCCTAAACACCCCTTGGTCCTGTGTTTCCACCACCCCGAGCACCCCAAGTTCCATGTGCTCTGTGGGCTCAGCAAGGGCTTCTGGCCGACTGACTCCCTGAAATGCAGGCAGCAGCATCCTCCTCTTTTGTTAATCAGTTATGAGACCTCAAATTCTTCCCGTCTCCCACTGCGTCCTGGTCCTGTCCTACTGCCCTTACCCTCCACGGGGAAAGGGAGGATTTTACCAGACCAGGACCAACAGTAAACACTTTTGGGCCTTTTCCCTTCAGCGTTAGCTACCTGACCCATCTCTTTAAGCCCGTCTTTGGAGCCTTCCACACCTGGTTTTGGGACTGCCTTTATTGTACGGTCTACTATCAATATAATTCATTAATCACAGCATTTTAGCATATTGGTCATAAAGTCGGCCCTTCTCAGACGTCATTCATTCATCCATTCACTCATTCATTCATCAAACGCTTCTGAGTTCCTATTTTGTATAAGGTCATGTCCTACAAGCTGGGAAGTTAAGGCTGGGGCAGTGGCTCCAAGCCTGAGCTGGTCCTTGTAGTCAGCTGAGGATCTTAAAACAAAACTACAGATGCCCTGGCTCCACTCCCCAGAGATTCTGATTCAAGTATTCCAGGGTCTGAGCATCAGTGATTTTTAAAAGCTCCCTGGGTGATTCTAAAGTACAGCCAGGACTGAGAACCGTGAGAAAACAAGAGCGTAAATAACGTGGACCAAAATTAAATGGCAAGGATTCCCTAAAAGATCCAGATGGTACTCTGGGGACCCACGTCCTTCCCTGAAGGAACACTGTCGGTCCCGCGATCTCTCCTCAACCCAGCCGCACTTTAGCCACAGCTTGAGTGAGAGGTGTGTCACGTCCATCACAAGCTGAGCAAAGGGAAGATGACAGTATCATTAACATTTCCTCAGCTGAACAACAGCGATGCCACCTTCCTCTAGTGAAAGTGCACAGTGGTATGGGAAAGTTTGTACTGCTAGGCCCACCCAAGTTCTGGGGTCATAAACGTAAAACACAATTTAGAGGCAAGACTGAATACCTCTGATATTCTTATGGCCTGGTGAGGGCGACAGCTTACACTTCTAGGGAGATCACTGCGATCGACAGAAGTGACAAGCAGTTTGTCGCGATTGGAGAAAAGGGAAAGAAAGATATGAAGCGGAGTTAAAGGCAAGAGAAGAAATGGGACCTAATGAAACTTAAAAGCTTTTGCACAGCAAAGGAAACCATAAACAAGACCAAAAGACAACCCTCAGAATGGGAGAAAATAGGTGCAAATGAAGCAACTGACAAAGGATTAATCTCCAAAATTTACAAGCAACTCATGCAGCTCAATATCAAAAAATCAAACAACCCAATCCCAAAATGGGCAGAAGACCTCAATAGACATTTCTCCAAAGAAGATATACAGATTGCCAACAAACACATGAAAGAATGCTCAACATCATTAATCATTAGAGAAATGCAAATCAAAACTACAATGAGATATCATCTCACACTGGTCAGAATGGCCGTCATCAAAAAATCTAGAAACAATAAATGCTGGAGAGGATGTGGAAAAAAGGGAACCCTCTTGCACTGTTGGTGGGAATGTAAATTGATACAGCCACTATGGAGAACAGTATGGAGGTTCCTTAAAAAACTACAAATACAACTACCATATGACCCAGCAATCCCACTACTGGGCATAGACCCTGAGAAAACCATAATTCAAAAAGAGTCATGTACCAAAATGTTCATTGCTGCTCTATTTACAATAGCCAGGACATGGAAGCAACCTAAGTGCCCATCAACAGATGAATGGATAAAGAAGATGTGGCACATATATACAATGGAATATTACTCAGCCATAAAAAGAAATGAAATTGAGTTATTTGTAGTGAGGTGGATGGACCTAGAGTCTGTCATACAGAGTGAAGTAAGTCAGAAAGAGAAAAACAAATACCATATGCTAACACATATATATGGAATCTAAGAAAAAAAAAAAAAAGGTCATGAAGAACCTAGGAGCAAGACGGGAATAAAGACACAGACCTACTAGAGAATGGGCTTGAGGATATGGGGAGGGGGAAGGGTAAGCTGGGACAAAGTGAGAGAGTGGCATGGACATATATACACTACCAAACATAAAATAGATAGCTAGTGGGAAGCAGCCGCATAGCACAGGGAGATCAGCTCGGTGCTTTGTGACCACCTAGAGAGGTGGTATAGGGAAGGTGGGAGGGAGACGCAAGAGGGAAGAGATATGGGAACATATGTATATGTATAACTGATTAATTTTTTTATAGGGCAGAAACTAACACATCATCGTAAAGCAATTATACTCCAATAAAGATGTTACAAAAAAAATAAAAAAGAGTCATGTACCACAATGTTCACTGCAGCTGTATTTATAATAGCCAGGACATGGAAGCAACCTAAGTGTCCATCAACAGATGAATGGATAAAGAAGATGTGGCACATATATACAATGGAATATTACTCAGCCATAAAAAGGAATGAAACTGAGTTATTTGTAGTGAGGTGGATGGACCTAGAGTCTGTCATACACAGTGAAGTAAGTCAGAAAGAGAAAAATACCATATGCTGACACATATACATGGAATCTAAGAAAAAAAAATGGTTCTGAAGAACCTAGGGGCAGGACAGGAATAAAGACGCAGACATAGAGGACTTGAGGACACGGGGAGGGGACGTGTAAGCTGGGACGAAGTGAGAGAGTGGCATGGACATATATACACTACCAAACATAAAATAGATAGCTAGTGGGAAGCAGCCGCATAGCACAGGGAGATCAGCTTGGTGCTTTGTGACCACCTAGAGGGGTGGAATAGGGAGGGTGGGAGGGAGGGAGACGCAAGAGGGAAGAGATATGGGAACATGTGTATATGTATAGCTGATTCACTTTGTTATAAAGCAGAAACTAACACACCATTGTAAAGCAATTATACTCTAATAAAGATGTTAAAAAAAAAAAAAGGCAAGAGAAGGCTGTAATCTCGCCCCCTCAGGTTCCCCCAGACACTAAGAAATCCTGCCTGACCCATTCTCTGCTCTGTCAGAGGGAGGCCTGGCCCCTCCATCCCTCAGTGTACAGGCTTAAGGCAAGAACCCGAGCCACATGGGGAAACTACTGAGAATGACCCCTTCCTCCCACGGAAGCTGTCTACTGACAAATGCTCCAGTGGATGCTTTGTGCTGCGGGGTGAAGGTTCATTGCTTCTCTTTCTCTGCAGAAAATTCCCTTCTCGTGCACAGTGAGAAAATACTAAAGGTGGAGAAAGCCTGGGGCAAGGAGATGTCAGCGAGAGAGCCGTTTTTCTGTTTGTCCATCAGGTGGAGCCTCCGACAAAGCACGGGCAGGAGGCAGCCCCGGGACGATTACGCAACGCCGAGAGCGCACTGTCAGGCCGGGTGACCACCCCTCCTGCCGGTGCTGACAGTCCGGAGAGAGAGGCGCATCTGGGGACCAAGCCTCCCATTTCCCCAGCGGGGAGATGGGCTCTCAGGACTCTTCCTCCTTCCCGTGAAACCCTGGAAACGGCTCAGTAGTTCTTGTTGACTGGCTGCTGCGTACAGATGTCAGCTGCCTGTGAACCGGTGGCGCTAGCTCAGTGCTCCTGTTTGTTTTCCAAAGAGGGCTGTCCTGATTTTTCTTTTTTCTTTTCTTTTTTTTTTTTTAAGACCAAACGATAATAGTTATAATAGGCACCTTTCCCTGAGCAGCTCCTATGTGCCCTCACCGTGCACTGTGCAGCAATTTCCTGCTCTGCGTTTTCTATCCCCTCATCCTGCAGCCAGGGGTCCGACCAGCGCCTTACTTCATGCCTTGCTGCTGCGTTAAATACAGCTTGTTTTTAAAAGGGCGAGAGGGAGGAAGGAAATATATCCCTTCCCAAATGTACTAGACTGATCACGGAGCTTGAGTTTCGAGAAGGAATAGGAAACTGAATAGCGTCTGATTTCCCTCTTTCGAAATCAGCTGCGTCTTGCTGCTATCTTACCGTTTAAGGTGTGTGTGTGTTTGTGTGTGTGTTTGTATGCGTGTATTTTGTTTTTAACTTCCCTCCAATGTGTCCACTATCTTTTCTGATACCGTATTCTAAAGAAAGGTACTGGTTAAAAGGGAGAGAAAGGTAGTGTAGTTCCTTCTGGTCGGGAACTAGAACTAACTTTTTGACCTCTTTCCTTTCTTAATTATGTCATAAAGGAAAACCATAAAATTATTTTTAAAAGAAAAATACGTTAAGAGGTCAAAACTAAGCTTACTTCGTAGAAAACCTGTTAATTGTAGAAAATTTGGAAAATATAGATCTAGAAATAAAGGGAATAAAATTCACCCATGATCACTTAACCTAGAGATAAATGCTGTCATTTAATTTAGTGTGTGAACTAATGACCTTTTTCTTCCTAACGTTGTATATGCTATCCTACAAAGCATTATGATATTAAACGTAACTGTTAAAAATCTATTGTTTTCCTCATTTAATATATTGTGATCATTTTTAATATGTGCATAATATTCTTTATCATGTATAAATATAGCATCATATATTCAGTTAATCCCATAGGGATGGACATTAAAGCTATTTCCATTTTTTATAATAGTACATATCACTGGGATAATAATCTTTATATACATTTGTATTTCCTTAGGAAAAATCCTAGAAGAGAAATTGTAGGTCAGTGGATATTTTAAGATACTCAGTTAGTGTGTTTGCAAATGTCCTTCTGGAAACGTGGTGCCAATTTGTATTTTCACCATTATGAGCCAACACGGGTGTAGTTCCTTTTTGTATGCTTTGCCAGTTTTACAGGTTACAGGTAGTATATCATTGTTTTTCTAATTTGTATTCCTCTGGCACTTTCTTTTGAACGTCTCAGATTTCCTTTAAGGACCTTTCCAACAGGCTTAGATTCTGATGGAAGCAATAAAAGATAAGAATGTGTAGCAGCCAAAGGAACATGCAGTGGGAGACACTGGCATTTAAGACATTTGAGACTTGAGGGAACAATGACCTTGAATGCTTTTATAGAGCCTCAGGACACTTAGTGGGAAAGATTCACAGCCAAGAAAATCAGAGAGGAACTGTGCCTGGGGATACAGGTTGGGATAATTCTTAAATTTGATTATTCAACTCTAATAACTAAAACCCCACTGTGGTCAGAAAGACTAAACACAAGAATTCTGGTGATTTTTGCTTCTAAGCTGCCTCACAATAAGGCAAGATTGTAGCAGTGGGGAAAGCGATGACCTTTGAGAAGTCTTTCTGCACCTTGAGACTCAGATTTTATAACTGGTTTGTACACCCAGGTATAATCGTGTCATCTTGGAGACTCAGATTTTATAACTGGTTTGTACATCCAGGTATAATCGTGTCATCTTGTGGTGTGCATAGCTGGGTGTGCATGTCTTCACAGATCTCATCCCTCCTTATTTTAACTGAGTGTGAAAGAGACAGGAGCCCGTGCTAGGAAAGACAGGGACAATTAAGAAATAGCTCTGCTTTGGGGAAGCAAGTTAATTTACTGAACCACTGATTTACACTGAAAAACAATTTGCCCAAAACAATTTGCCAAATGCCCAATTTGCAAAATTTGGGGGAATGTTTAAAAAGTTTTAGTTTCATCATCGTCCTGTGCTTTCCCTTGCCCCGTCTCAGAGGTTTGCCCAGGCTCCTTTGTTAGAGAGGCAGGGTCCAGTTCAGAGGCAGGAGCGAGGAGAGGCAGAGGTAGCGGCACGAACTATACTAAAACTTATAAACAAAACCCTCATGAGTCAGGAAATTGGTCATTCATGAAGTTAATTTTAGTAAACTGGCTTTCAACAAATTGGCCCAGAGCCCTGCTTTAACACCTTCTTCTGGAAATAACTCCTCTTCCTTCTCCAGTCCAAAGCGGTACTTCACCTAGACCTTCAGATTGTGCCATTCCCAAGTAAAACACCAACACTCACCACTTGCTATGGGACTTAAAGATTTAACTGTTAGCTGCCTAAATGTTAACGTGGAATCCTAGAGGATTTTTAATAATATTTAATAATACATTCAAAGTCCACAAGATGATGGTGATTTGGAAATAACTTCTCTCACCTATTCCAACCTGCCCTCTAGCTCCATCCATGGTCATAGGGCATTCATGAGCCTCATTTTTGGATAGAGAACACCCCCAATCTTCGACCTGCATACCCTTTCCTGCAGCCCCTTTACAGCCTTTCAAAAACAAATGAGTAAATAGCAATCACGGCTGTCTCCACTTACCTCTGCCCCTGGGTGAGTTACTAGGTGTTTGATCCACTGCTGGACAGAGGCCTTTGAAAGCTGGGAGATTGGCAAAGAGGGCGGGTCCCTCGAAGTGATCTGGCCTATAGAGCAGAGACAAAGGAATAAGCAGATATTTTGCACTAAGACGAGCTTCCTGCCAGTTTTCTCATGAATTTTTCCTAAAATAGAAGTGCATCTACTTTTCAGCCTGATTACATTTTAAAAGCCCTCTTCTATCATCATAGCCTTGATAGATGCTAGACTCTACGGAAGAGTAAAGATGAAAGGGATGGTGAGAAGGGTGAATCTCAGATAAAAGCTGTCCCCACACACGTTGGGGCATAGCAAATATTGGTTACGCCCACATTTTTGCAGTGCAACATTATGGTCTCCGTATGGGAAATGTAAAGTTGGTTAAAGTTACAGTGTTCAGAGGCATAAAAATGTATGTGTAAAAACTTCAATAAAGGGCTTCCCTGGTGGCGCAGTGGTTGAGAGTCCGCCTGCCAATGCAGGGGCCACGGGTTTGTGCCCCGCCCGGTTCGGGAAGATCCCACATGCCTCAGAGTGGCTGGGCCCATGAGCCATGGCCTCTGAGCCTGCGCGTCCAGAGCCTGTGCTCCGCAACGGGAGAGGCCACAACAGTGAGAGGCCCGCCTACCGAAAAAAAAAAAAAAAAAAAAAAACTTCAATAAAAAGTGTTATGTGTAGGGTGCCAAAATGCAAAATGGTCATGAACTTGATTGGGATGCCAAGGATGTTGGCAGACGTGGCAGAAGAAGCAAATGAGTTGCGTGCCAAAATGATTAAGGAAGGTGGAAGAGTGAACTGAAAAAGTGTCAAGGGTGCATTAATGTATGGACTGAAGTGTAAAAGAGGAGACATAATTGACTAATGGATGCAGGACACTTTCATCTGTCATGTTGGAAATCTAGCAGGTGCCTATTTAAAGTCAACCCTATAGCATTCTAGAGCTGGGGATAATTTATCTGCAGGTTCAAACCAGATTTGCTCTGGACCAAGCATGAAAACATAGTAAATATGTAGCCTTTTATAGAATCTTATCGCTCTAGATACAGGTATAGGTAGATATTTGTGAATTGAGGCAGATAATAACATAATAAATAGAGAGTAAACTATTTGTGTTCTTTTTTCTTTTTTGATCCTCATTCTGTCCAACAGAAGGACCAATTTCACACTTACAAAAGGCAGTGTCACCTCAGATCTATGAACCATTTTATTTCAAACACAACTTACTATGACAATTCTGTCTACTGCTTGGTTGGGAAAAGGCCTTTTCATATCTCACTCACTGCAGAACAATCCGATTTTCTTGTAATATCCATCTGGTCTTTATATCTATCTCTTAAAATCTTAGGGCTGTTAGAATCAGATCAGAAATAATCCATGTAGAATGGAGCTGAGATTCATGTCACTGACAACTAGAAAGAGAGAGAGAGAGAAGCTAATAGCATCACAGGGACAGAATGGACTCCTTTACAGACCTCTGGAAGTCTAGCACCTTATGTTTCCTGAACCATTCATTGCAAGGCTAACTCTGAGGTCCTGGAAGGCAGTCACCTTCAGCCTGAGCAGCAGGGCTCCTGACCGTCTCTGATATAGGCCACGTGGCTAGTCTCTCTGTGGAATCACCAGAATAGCTGGATTGGTTACACTCTGTCATTTCAGAACACCCACCTCAACCCTCACCCTGTTTATTTGTTGACACTAGGGATTCTTTTTTAATTATTATTATTTAAATTTTTTATTCAATTTATTTAAACTGAAAAAAAAAATTCACCCATTTGTCTCACTTCCCAACCTTCACTTTTGGCAACCACCAGTCTGTTCTCTGTACCTATTAAGACCTTTGGTGTCTTTGCGTTTTTTTGTTTCTTTACTGTTTTAGATTCTACACATAAGAGAGATCATACAGTATTTGCCTTCGTCTGACTTATTTCACTTAGCATAATATAATACACTCTAGGTCCATCCATGTTGCCGCAAATGGCAAGATTTTTTAATGGTTGAATAATATTCCATTGTGTATATATATATATATATAGCCCATATCTTCTTTATCCACTCATTTATCAATGAACACTCAGGTAGCTTCCATGTCTTGGAAGCAATGAACATGGGGGTATATATATCTTTTTCAGTTAGTGTTTTCATTTTCTTTAGGTAAATACCGAAAAGTGGAATTCGTGGATCTTATTGGAGTTCTATATATTTTTAATTTTTTGAAGATTCTCACTAATGTTTTCCATAGTGGTTGCACTAGTATGCGTTCCCACCAATAGTGCACAAGGGTTTCTTCTTCTCTACACCCTCTCCAACACTTGTCATTTCTTGTCTTTTTGATAACAGCCATTCTAACAGGTGTGAGGTGATATCCCATGGTGGTTTTGATTTGTATTTCTCTGATGATTAGTTATGTTGAGAATCCTTTTATGTACCTATTGGCCATCTGTATGTCTTCTTTGGACAAATGTCTATTCAGATCTTCTGCCCATTTTTTTAATCAGATTGTTTGGCGTTTTTTTGCTATTGAACTGTGTAAGGTTTTTTTGTTTTGTTTTGTTTTTTAATATATTTGGGATATTAGTCCTAAATAGATATATGATTCACAATAATTTTCTCCCATTCATTAGTTGCCTTTTCATTTTGTTAATGGTTTCCTTTACTGTGCAGAAGCTCTTTAGTTTGATGTACTTCCACTTGTTTATTTTTGCTTTTGTTGTTTTTGCTTTTGGTGTTAGATTCAAAAAATCATCACCAAGACCTGTGTCTAAGAGTTTACAACCTATGTTTTCTTCTAGAAGTTTTATGGTTTCAGGTCTTATGTTCAAGTCTTTAATCCATTTTGAGTAAATTTTTCTGTATGGTATAAAATACTGGTTCAGTTTCATTCTATTGCATGGGACTGTCCATTCTTCCCAACACCATTTATTGAAGAGACTGTCCTTTCCCCACTGTATATTCTTGTAATTTGTCATAAAATAATTGACCATATATGCATGGATTTATTTCTGGTCTCTCTATTCTGTTCCACTGATCTATGTGTCTGTTTTTATGCCAATACAATACTGTTTATAGTTACTATAGCTTTATAATATAGTTTGAAATCAGGGAGTGTGATGCCACTAGTTTTGTTCATCTTTCTCAAGACCGTCTTGGCTATTCAGGATCTTCTGTGGTTCCATAAAATTTTTAGGATTGTTTGTTCTAATTCTGTGAAAAACGCCATTGGAATTTTGATAGGAATTGCATTGAATCTGTAGATTTCCTTGGTTAGTATGGACATTTCAACAATATTAATTCTTCTAATCCATGAGCATGGAATCCTTCCATTTATTTGTGTCTTCTTCAATTTCTTTCATAAATGTTTTGTACTTTTCAATATACAGGTCTTTTATCTCTTTGGTTAAAGTTATTCTTAGGTATTTTATCTTTTTAATGCAATTGTAAATGGGATTGCTTTCTTAACTTTTCTGATAGTTTGTAATTGGTGTATAGAAACACAACAGATTTTTGTCTATTGATTTTGTATCCTATAACTTTACTGAATTTGCTTATTAATTCTAATAGTTTATTGATGGAGTCTTTAGAGTTTGCTATATATAATATCATGTCATCTGCAAATAGTGACAGTTTAACTTCTTCCTTTCCAATTTAGATGATTTTTCTTTTTCTTGCCTAATTGCTCTGGCTAGGGTTTCCAATACTATGTTGAATAAAAGTGGTGGGAGTAGACATCCTTGTCTTGTTCCTGATCTTAGAGGAAAAGCTTTCAGATGTTCACCATTGAGTATAACGTTAGCTATGGGCTTGTCATATATGGCTTTTATTATGTTGAGGTATGCTCTCTCTATACTCATTTTGTTGAGAGTTTTTATCATAGATATTGAATTTTGTCAAAAGCTTTTTCTGCATCTTTTCAGATGATCATATATTTTTATCCTTCATTTTGTTAATGTGGTGTGTCACACTGACTGATTTGTGGATGTTGAACTATCCTTGCATCCCCAGAATAAATCTCACTTGGTCATGTTGTATGATCCTTTTACTGTATTGTTGAATTCTCTTTGTTAACATTTTGTTGAGGAATTTTACATCTATGTTCATCAGGAATATTGAACCGTAATTTTCTTTTTATGTGGTATCTTTGTCTGGTTGGTATCAGGGTAATGCTGGCCTTGTAAAATGAGTTTGGAAGTTCTCCTTCCTATTTTATTTTTTGGAAGAGTTTGAGAAGAATTGTTATTAATTCTTCTTTGAATGTTTGGTAGAACTCACCAGTGAAGCCATTCTGTCCTGGACTTTTGTTTGTTAGGAGGTTTGTTTTTTTTTAATTTTTGATTTTATTTTTGGCTGCATTGGGTGTTCATTGCTGTGTGTGGGCTTTCTCTAGTTGCAGCAAGCAGGGGCTACTCTTCGTTGCAGTGTGTGGGCTTCTCATTGAGGTGGCTTCTCTTGTTGCAGGGCATGGGCTCTAGGCACATGGGCTCAGTAGTTGTGGCATGCAGACCCTAGAGCATGCAGGCTTCAGCAGTTGTGGTGCATGGGCTCAGTAGCTGTGGCTTGCAGGCTGTAGAGCACAGGCTCAGTAGCTGTGGCACATGGGTTTAGTTGCTCCGGGGCATGTGGGATCTTCATGGACCAGGGATCAAACCTGTGTCTCCTGCATTGGCAAGTAGATTCTTAACCACTGTGCCACCAGGGAAGTCCCTGTTGGGAGGTTTTTAATTACTGACTCAATCTCCTTACTAGTCATCATTCTGTTCAGATTTTCTATTTCATCATTATTCAGTCTTGGTAGCTTGTAGATTTCTAGGAAATTATCCATTTCTTCTAGGTTGTTTAATTTGTTGGAGTATAATTGTTCATAGCAGTCTCTTATGATCCTCTGTATTTTTCTGTGGTATCAGTTGTAATATCTTAATATCTCCTCTTTCATTTCTGATTTCTCAGGAATTATTTTTTTTAATAAATCTTTTTATTCTGGTTAGAAATAAAGCTTAAAAATGGTTGGGAATGGTGACATGTTGCTTTAAGCTCACACTTAGCTCTAGAGGTGGGTAACAGAACTTTGTCTAGGAGCAGACTTCCATACAGGAAAAACAGCTCATTTGAGGGAGGAGGAGAAGCTAGAGGTATCAAACACATTCAGCACTTGGACCAGGGCCTTTATAGTCTATGGCCAAACACCTTATACTTTCTAGGAATTCAATATAAGTATTAAACCCAAAACTACTAAAACTGGAATTATTTAACATTAATAATTTGACTCTTTAAATTTTTGGTGTGTGAAGGATTGCATCAGTCTGTATCTGCAAATCAAGTGTTTTTCTTTCAAATCAGGTGCCAATGTTTCCCATGGCACATGCCAGCCCTCCAGCAAGTTATGAGTTATGTGTCGAAACAAGAAGGATCATCTCATTATAGAATTATGGCATCATTGAGTAGGAAGGGAGCTTCAAGTTCCGCTAGTGCAGCCTCCAAGCTGATACAGGAATTCTCTTTACAACATCCCTATCAGGTGGCCATCAAGTGTCAACCTGTGTATTCATCCAGACCTGGGCTGTCCAAAACCTCGAGAAAAGCTATTATGCTCTCAATAGCCTCAATTGGAGGAAAAGTTTTTGTTATTTTGAATCAAAATATACCTTTGTATAACTTTGATTGCTTCCCCTCTAGCGACTCAGAAAACAGTGTGCTCCCTTCGACATCATTGCCAAGTCAGTCATAAAATAAAAAGAACACTGGAGTAAGTTTCCAGAGTCCCAGATTTGCTCCTTAGCTTTGCTGCAAATCAAATGTGAAACCTGTGTTTAAATTCAATTACCCTTTTACTCTTGATTTATTTTTTTTCCTTCTTGATAAGTTTCTTTTTAAAAGATCTGTATCTGTACATTTCAAGTGGAAAAATTTTTTAGCAAATTAAAATATTTTATTTAAAATTGAGAGATAGGTTTAAATTTTACTTCCGTATTACGAAAATTTTCAAACATGTACACGACTTGATTTGTAATAGAATAATGAATGCCCTTGTAATCAATACCCAGCTGTAAATATACCAAGTTGTGATCAATCTTATTTCATCTTTATCCTCACCCAGTTTCCCTCTTTCCTGGATTTGTAACGAAGCAAATCCCAGGTATCATATAAAACTATCCATAATGATTCACAGTTTCTCTAAAATATAAGGACTGTGACTTTGTAACAACAAATAATTCCTAAATATCTTAAACTATACAGGCATTGCTCACATTTCTCCAACATGTGCATCCTCTCTCTCTGTCTCTCTCTCTCTCTCTCTCTTTCTGCTTGTTTGAATCAGGATGCAAATGAGAGCCTATCATTGCAACTGGTTATGTCTCTTTTAATCTACAGATTCCCCTGTCCATCTAACTTTTATTTTTTCCTTAGAATTTTATTTCTTAAATAAAATAGGTTATATGTAATTAGTGTACAAATGATAGCTTTGTGAATTTGTGCTCTTATATTTGTTTCATTTTTTTCACCAGTGTATCTTTTTAGTAATGTAGAAGTGGAGTTTCTGGGTCAAAGGGTAAATGCATATGTAACTTAACAGAATATTGTCAAATATTGCAGTATTGCAAAATAGTGTCTCCATAGGTCTCATACCACTTTGCATTCCCACCATTCCTGAAAGGCATTAGTGATTTTGGAGGCTGCTAAAGCTCTAAAATTATAGAAAAAGTATTTGATGAGACCTCCCATGTTTCCATGAGCCTTCTCCTTTCCAGGCTAAATTTATTCTAGTTCTTGCACATTTGATAAATAGACCTGATGTGTCCTCAGCCATTAATAAAATTCTTAAACAGAAGTGGCTTAAGACACCTTGACAAGTACCAAGACACTTCCTTCCAGGATGACATTGGCTGGGCAACTTGAACTCATCAAAATGCCCATCTATCATTTCTCCACTCCGCTTTTATGAGATTGTATCCAATGCACAAAAAATTAAAATTCACTTGTTATCTGTGTCTTTCCCCTCAAAATGTAGTATATGAACTAAGACAGTGACCTCAGATTCCTTGAGCTTGTATCTTGTCTCCATCAACTGTGCTCCACTGGATCAGTTATTTAAACCTCTCTGCCTCTGTTTTATTGTTTGCTATATGGGGTTTTTTAAAGTACCTGTTGTGATGATTACAAAAGATAATACACGTAAGGGATTTAAAACAGCATCCGGCAAGTAGTAAGTCTTCCCAAAATGTTGGTTCTTAAAGAAAAGCTACTGGGCTTCCCTGGTGGTGCAGTGGTTGAGAGTCCGCCTGCCGATGCAGGGGACACGGGTTTGTGCCCCGGTCCAGGAAGGTCCCACATGCCGCGGAGCGGCTGGGCCCGTGAGCCACGGCCGCTGAGCCTGCGCGTCCGGAGCCTGTGCTCCACAACGGGAGAGGGCACAACAGTGAGAGGCCCGCGTACCGAAAAAAAAGAAAAGCTACTAATCTGATAACAAGGTCCAAAAAAATTACATAATTTAGCAAGAATTATTGTTATTGAATGTGCCCTGGAGGATTTCTCCTGGAATTTACACATGCTTATCTCTAGTCTCTGAAAACCATCTCTAGTCTCTGGAAATTTTATCAGTTAGGGTTAAGTTCACTGCATAAGAGATACTCCAAAATAACATAATCAAATAGAAGTGTGTTTTTTTTCCTGAAATAGAAGAAATCTAGAGGTAAACAGCTCAGAGTTAGGTATGATGGCTCCATGGAGCCATCAAGAATCCAGGTTTCAGCCTTTCTTCTTCACTATTCTGAGCATATAAGTTAGACTCTAAAAGGGCTTCATTACAGGATGGCAGTAGACAGAACAGCAAAGAGACAAAAGGACCACTCTTCCCAGCTAAGTGATCTCAGTCAACCCGGAAGTCACATTAATACCAGATCTTATATTTCACACTAGCACATTAATAACTGGCTGTTATAATTCATTGGTCAGAATATAGTCACATGGCCCTAGCAAGCTGTAAGACAGGCTGAGACGTGTATGCTTTTTTTTTTTTTTTTGGCCGTGCCATGCATTATGAGGGATCTTAGTTCCCCAACCAAGGATCAAACCCATGCCCCCTGCAGTGAAAGTGTTGAGTCTTAACCACTGGACCACCAGGGAAGTCCTCGTGTATGCCTTTCATGGGATATATTACCCCCAGATGAAATCAGAGTTCCATTACCAAGGAAGAAAAGGAGACTGGCTGTTGGGGTGATCAACTAGGTGTCTCTGTCACAATATTTTTGCATCTTTTGATACCTCTCTTATTCTCCATGTTTCATTATGATTATCCACAGTGATGATGGGATCACATCAGCACCTTATTATAAGAACCTGGGATAAACCTTCTCCAAACTGCAGAACCAATGAAAGAAATGTGGTGACCCTAGCATTACAATAGGTGCTAAAGTTATGAAGATGAATAAAGTAGGGACACACTTCAGTCTTTTTGGAAAACACTTCCCCTTATAGGTCTGTAAAAATTGGTCTTCTTTATGCCCTGGTCCTTCCTTTTTCTAATCAAAATCCTTCTAAAAGTAGACAGTAAGCCTTCTCCTGCTGCACTAGTTTCTTTTGAGCGGTCTTTACTTTTTAAAGCCTCCAGTCATGGAACTGTACCTATTTTTCTCTGATAATTAAAAATCTGTATACTATATTATTCTCTATATTTTCCTCTTAGTTTATTTTGAACACTAAGATGACAGGGTTACTTTTTCCCACATTCTTCACCATTTCACTTTATCTTGCGTTTCTTCCCAGTCACTCGAACTTAAGCCCATGATGGTAATTTTCTTTTTCTTTTTTCTGCCTGCTGAAAGTTGAGCCTCATGACAAAGTCAGTTAACAATTCCTCAGAAGACCTGCGTTCATCAGAAAGAATCTTTCTCCCAATATTAAGATGATCACATTTTAAAATTCAGCCTTGAACATGGTTCTGTCACACCATCTACACTTATAAACAACAGGGGAAAAACCACCACCGTGTGCATGGGGTAAAGAAATCAGACCAGGTGATCATTATGTGATAACGTATGAATAATAGATGGTATAATGAACCAAAAATGAGCTTGGCAAAACTCCCAGTTACTTTCCATCAAATAATTTCTATGATCTGCTTTGCCTGTGAAAAGTAGAACGAACACATTATCCCACATTTACCTGGGGGTGGAGTTGCTGGCACAAATCCAAAGACTGGAACAGTAACTCTGTGCTTGGCTTTACACCTTTCCAAGGTCCTTGCCCTCTAGAATGTATGTGTCTGTGGGAAGGAGCCCGAAAGCCTGATTATGCTTCATAGACTGGACCCCCATGACCCCCATGTCCCTGAGTTTCCCAGCAAACATGCCTGGGAGCCTCTCTGAGAGCTGTAGAAGTTCAGCTCCTGGGAAGAGCAGATGAGTTCCTAGTTTCCAGTTAGATGGTGTGGAATGAGTACACAGAAAAACTGCATGAGAACAGGTGGTGTATTTCCTGGCTACATTACCCTGTGCCATCCTGAGGCGGACCAGGGGAAGGAGCTGACCTTCAGAGGTCCAAGCTTGGCATGAGGCACAGTCAATATATGGGAGAGAAATCACACAGTTACAAAAGGGAAACCTGGGGCTTGTTCCTCACTCCACATCCTGCCCTCTACTGCACAGTGGGGCATGGCACCTGCTCAGCTTGGACCAGTCATCAGGCACTCTAAAGAGTTACAGCATGTGTCCCTAAATCTTCTGAAAATGAATCTATGTGTGAAACGAAATAACACAGCACCGGTCATGGCGAGCACAGAAGAACCATGACTGGAGTTTCATGAGTATTCTGGTCTGGATATCAGAAACACGAAATTGCCTACAACACCCCCCAGAAGGAAGGATCATTTTTTTCTCTGCCTCACTCTGGAGCTGGGACATCTCAGCTCATCTTCTCTAGCCCCTGCACTAGGATTTGTACCATCAGCTCCCGTGGCTCTCAGACCTTCAGACTCAGACCAAATTACACCACTGGTATAAGCCTAGGTATTGGCTTACAGATAGATAGAAGATCATGGGACTTCTTAACCTCCGTAATCATGTGAGCCAGTTCCTCATAAGAAATTAATTAATTAATTAATATATATTAAAGAGAACTAGCCCTCCCCCACTTACTGTCCATATGACCTCGGCAATTCACCTGATCTCTCTGAGCCTTAGTTTCCTCACTGATAAAATAAAGAAGTCAGATGATCTCAAAGCTTTTCCCACCTTTCAAACCTATGAGTTCTGAATGCTAAGGTCCTTGAACTCTCCCAAGTTCTTTACAGCCACCCCTATAACTCCTTGCAAACAAATATTAGCACAATTATAACCATTAGCGTTTCTATAATTTACATGCAATTCAAGTAAGCCAAGCACACTGGGCTTGGTGCCACTTACTGTAACCTACTGTCACCTATTACAGTTATCTCTGTCCATAAAGTTTCTGCCTTTCTCTCTGAAATCGACAACACCATGTATTTCAGAGCCACAGGGTAACAACCTGGATTTGAGAATGGAAGTGTACTGGAAGTCAACCAAGCAAGACCTGGATACTAGTTCAGCTCTGAAATTGTCTAAGGGCCTTTGGTTTCATCACTTAGGTCTTGTGTGCTTCATTCTTACCAGCTGAAAGTGGACATAACAAAACCTTCACTACCTACCTCATAGGATTGCTGTGAAGTGCTGAATCCTAGAAGCTGACCCACCAGACCAGACCTACACTCAATCACCTTCCACCAGGCACCACTGCCGTAAGTTCACCCCAGACCAGAAAATCCCTTCATTCTTGTTAGGGAGGGCTGACATTACTGAAGGGTTAGAAATCCTATTCTTATCCCAGCTTACCTTTGCAGCTTAATCTCTTGCTGACTCTTAAGACACACTCTCTAGCCTATATATCTAGGAGATATATATATATATATATATATAGCCTAACCTAGCACATAGTAGAAATTGCAAATTAGTAGTTTTATTATAACAGTGATCATGTTTAGCATTTTCACACCTTTGTTTATGTCATTTCTCCTCCTGAGTATCTTTTTCTTCAAAGCATAATTATAAACTTCTGTAGAAAAAAGTGAACGTTCTGACCTCTCGTGTTTACATATCTCTGATAAGCAGTTTCTAAACCTATGTTTATTGTGGTAAGTTTTGCACGTGATATTTTTTTTTACTATGCATATGCTCCTGGAGGTCACCAGACTGTGTCTGATATATTTTTAAATAGAGTCCCAATGCCAGCTAGCCTACAACACTTCTCATAGAGAAGTCAATAAATACTGAATACATAATAAAGAGTTAATGAAAACAGACCCGTGAGCCCAGAAATCATTTCTTGGCTGTGTAGCTTGCTTGATTTTGCCTTGCCATTTGGCTTAAGAAGGGCAGAAAGGGTATTTTCAGACTTGCCTAAAGTGGGAGTCGCTATGTACCTGATGTCATTAAACCCGTGGCCCTGTCTGCCCCAGAGTCCGTTCCATTTCTGAGCATGTCTGTTGGGCTGAAAGCAAAAATCTTTATAATAGGACTAGACATTTTAATAGCCCCTGGGGAAATAAAAGCACTTCTTGAAGGTTATTTTTTTCTGAATAAAAGTAGTCTATGCATAGAACAGCTAGAAAATATGTAGTCATTACAAAAAAATATATTATTCTGTGCCCCTGAAATCATAATACTGCTAAGTGATGTTTATTGGATTTTCATCATATGCTGCATCATCAGAGGCACTGTCTCACTGAAGCTTCACGATAACTGTATTGTAGAAATCATTACTATTTGCATTTTACAAATAAGGAACTCGTGATAGAGAGATGGCAAGTCAGTTGTTCAAGGTTACACAACTACTTGGTCACGACCAGAGCTCTCTACCCGGACATAAACATTTGAAGAATTTCAAAACAAGATGACTTCCCTATTCTGAGACTCTTAACCTTTGGTCTCCAAGGTATCAGAATATGAAAATGGATAGGAGCTTTCATGGTCACGGTGCAGCCTCCATTCAATTAGCCTTGAACTTAGACGCTTCTCTTTCTCTCTTCCTCTCTGTGTCTCTCTCTCTCTTTGATTTTCTTTGGAAAAAAAAACTGAAAGTAAACTTGGTCTCCAATGGTTTTCATCAGTGGTCGCTACAGGGCTTTCCCAATGCTCAGGAAAAACAGGTCCTTGTGACCTTTTGCCAGGGATTCTCTGTGCATGACTCAGGCATCAGCAGCAGTCAAAGCCCAAGCACAAGGATGCCTATTGGCAGGTTGCACTGCCCCAGGGGGGAGCGGGGGCTCCTGGCTTGCCTGTACCTCTCTGCCAAATGCTTGAGGTGCAAGGTCCTTCATAGCACTTTCCTCCTCCAATATAGGCACCAAGAAGCCCGTCAGTAGAGCCTCCCACCCAATAAAGGAAGTTGAGAGGCAGCAGCTAATCAAGCCAGGTGCCGGAGAGCAGAGAGGGAGAGAGGACTGAGGTGGGAGAGGGAGCACGTAGGGTGCTACAGGGAGCTGGCCCCTTCTCCCCATTTGTAGTGCACTCTGTTATGAACAGGACGTACAGATGGGAATTCCTGTCAATGAAAAGGTCACACACATGGCACAGCAAACCTAACTAGACGCTGAATCTTCCGCAAAAGGACCTCAGTGTGACTGAGTGACCTTTAAACCATCACACCATGACAAACTGCTCCAATCTGGTTCAATCACCTAGCTTTCCCTAACGAGTGGAAAGTTGAATGCACTGTGTCTATTCTCCAAACAGCCCTGCAGGATCACTTACGTTACAACTGTTTCTTTTCTACTTTTACCTGACAGCTTCATCTGTTACTTAGCCATAAGTGATGCAGACTTTTGTGCATTTCATGCATTTTATAGATACTGGCATCATTTTGTTTGTGTATGCCTCTCTCCAGCATTTTTTTTCACTCCCTTTCTTAGGCTGATATTTCTTTCTTCTAATAACACAGGTGAGACACACAATATTGATCTGACTGCAACACAGAACCCTCCTGAAATACTGAGAGCCAATGACCTCGTACTGCACCATACAGTAAAAGTTAGGATAGCCTTAGCAAAAGGAGTCAGTCAACTGTTTTATAAGACAGGAAACTATAAAAAGAGTGTTCGTCAGATTCTTCTCTCACTATAATCCATTCAGGTCATATTTTATTGGGGCTTATTACCAAGTTAGAGAATGATAAGTGTGGAAACCGTGGAAACGTCTTATGGCCAAATTGATGTTGCTTCGAAACCCTAGTGACTCACACTGCAGAACACTACACATTATCCATTAAGGTGCCTTTCTCGGACTTTTGTAGCAGGGCCTTTTACAAGCTCATTCTAGGTTCAAGTTCAGCCACAAGCTCACTGGGAGAGTGGGTGTGATCTCTGCTGTAAAAGGTACTGCAAGTCACTAGATTTTTTTCAGAATTAAGGAAAAGACACCACAAACTGCACATTATCCTTCATCGACTTTATTCAATTAAATACCTTGAGTTATAAGATATATTTAAATGTTCCTAAATGTTTAAGACATTTACAGTACTCTCTTTCTCTCTCTCTTTTAAACCCAATGATTCGCCTCCACTTTTTTAAACTTCAAATAAGAATATGCCTTGTCAATGTCATTATACCCATGAACATGTTAGATTTCATTATTCTACATATGAAAAAGAATAAATAAATTCCAGTGGGTCATTAAATTTTGTAAGTTCCCCAAACCTATAACAGATAAAGTCACACCCTACTTCAAAGAGTGTAAACAAAGCAAGTTAAAACAAGGATTCCCCATTTATGTATAGTCCTGAAGGTTAAATCTATATCTTATCTAATTTATGAAATCAAAATAGAGCACTAAATAAACAAACTTTCAGGTTGTTGACATATAAATGATAGTTTTATAATTCTGATTATTATTTTTTGTCAGAATCAATGATGGAGGATTTTTGCAATATAAGTGAATAAGAGTAGGGATTTTCAAAATAAAGCATTAAATATTTATTGGCTGTGTACAAAGTACTTCTTAGTCAGGTGATGCCATCTTGCAGAGAGCTGAATATTTTCCAGGTTTGCTGGCAATATGTTTTAGAGAAGGGGAGAGAAATCAGCAGATCTCTGACTTTTCTTGGGACTAGACTCAACAGATTTTTAAACCAGGTACATTCAGCTACTTAGGTACATGGAAACTGCTCTCAAGCTTTACTGAATTGCTGGTTCATACACAGGAACTAAATTAGGTCTATAATTTCAGATGCCCTTTTTGAATGACTCATTTTTCTGTCAATAAAATTGACAACAGAGACCAGTACAGTTCCTTTGCCCACCTCTGAGCTGCCCTGTTGAGTCATGTGACACAGTCCAATGTTGCCAGATATAGGCTGTCACTTTCTACTGGCGTTTTCATGGAAATAAGATTAGAAAAATGGAGCCTGCACATGCCCAGGGAGGTTTTCAGCGGACATGAGGGATGGCATCAATCATTCACCAGAAGGTCTGAGATTTTCATTGATAGTGCAGACCGTATATGTGTAACTAAAGATGAAGTATGTTCTTTTCCTGGTAAAAGTCATCTCCTTTGGTGGGGGCTTCTTTACTGACGTCAGAACCCCCTAAAAGATTCAAATAGCTTATCTTCCTTCCCTTCCTGAGACTAGAGAAGAATTTCTAAGATGAAATAGGGAAGTTAGGTTTAACTATGAGTTGAAGTCACATAAAGAATTTGCAAAATGTGCTCATCACAGGGGAAAAACTCTAATGATCCTTTTTTTTTTTTTTTTGGCGGTACGCGGGCCTCTCACTGTTGTGGCCTCTCCCGTTGCGGAGCACAGGCTCCAGACACACAGGCTCAGCGGCCATGGCTCACGGGCACAGCCACTCCGCGGCATGTGGGATCTTCCCAGACCGGGGCATGAACCCGTGTCCCCTGCATCGGCAGGCAGACTCTCAACCACTGCGCCATCAGGGAAGCCCTAATGATCCTTTTATAATCATTTTCAAAGGAAAAAAATGGATAACCCTCAGCTTTATTCTGACATTTTCCCCCATTGATGCCAATCATTTATTGGCTAATGTAACCAGATAGACTGTACTCATGAATATTTTGACACTTAAAGACAAATAACAAAGGAACAAATGTATAAGCTTGCCAAAGAACATAGGGACATGCTGAATAAAAGCCACCTTGGTGTTAATACACGCCTCCACTTTAAGAAAAGTGAAGAGGCCCAGAGAAAACTATGAGAGTTGAAGTGTAAATGTGACAATTTATATAAGATGTAAATTATTAATACATTTTAAGCTTTGTTAAAATTTTTAATTAATGTAATTAAAATATAGAAGAATACTTTTAGAAATGATGCTGGTTGTTCAAGAAAAGAAATAAAATAAGAAAAATAAAATACTGAGATAACATTTTGCCTGAGTAAATTGGCAATGATTTTTTTTTTTACTTTAAATATGAGCATGGGAACACTGGCAATTCTCATTCTTTGTTGTTATGTATGTAAATTGCTAGAAATCCTATAAAGAACAATTTAGCTATATCCATCAAAATTACAGATGCACCCTACTGTTTTACCCAGAAAGTTCCAATTTTAGGAATTAATTCTACTGATATACTCCCACGCATGCAAAATGTCTTTGTGCAAAGATATTAATTGAAGTCCTGCTGGAAATAAAAATAACAAAAATTGGAAGCAACTGAAATGTGCATCAGTAGAGGGTAATTAAATATATATCTTTAACTTATAAATATGGACAATGAAATGTTATATGGCATCTAAGACAGATAAGGCAGACGATTATGTAAAAGTTCACATGGTACAAATATAATTACATAACCAAAATGTAGACTAATGTGTAATACATAATTCTATTTGTGCATATATGCTTATCAGTGCATAGATTAACCCTAGAGGTATACATAAGAAACCAACAAAAGTGGCTATATGGGAATAAAAATGGGGAAACTTCTAAATTTATATCATGCACAAGTGTTACCAAGAGGGAGGATAAAAAAGAACAGAAAAGGAAAGAAAAAAAGAAAAAAGATAATAAAATAACTCAAGAGAGAAAGAAATAACAAAATTAATTCTCTGTGTACAATTTAACATGGCTAATAAAGTGCTTACTACGTGAAAAGCAATAGGTCTAATTTGGTAATTATTCTCTCCATTTTTATAGGATTTTAGAGTTTGAAAGCCTTTTCCCAGAGTTGATGCCAAGAGATCTATATTGCAAAACTTGGACCCATGCTGACTCATTGCCTAATAGTAAGGAGTCATTTTTATCTTTTTATACTTTTATATCTGACTCTTTGTACAATGATTATAAGACTTTTACCTTCTTTTCAAATCAAATGTAATGCCAAAAAATAAATCACAGAACTGAAAATTTTTTTAGCAAACATGCACCACAGTTCTAAAAATTGTTTCCTTAGGACCCTTAGAGAAGGAGTAGAATATTTTCATGTTAATCCTTTCATTTCAAAGAATTATTTTCCTAAACCATTTCTTTGTCTTGTATTTTCTCTGATTTTCATCCACAAATTTTAGCTACTTCTGTTCTCACTTGAGTTTTTGTTGACAGACTTCAAAAATAGCATTTATTGGGATTCCTTGGTGGCGCAGTGGTTGAGAGTCCGCCTGCCGATGCAGGGGACACAGGTTCGTGCCCCGGTCCGGGAAGATCCCACATGCCGCAGAGCGGCTGGGCCCGTGGGCCATGGCCACTGAGCCTGCGTGTCCGGAGCCTGTGCTCCGCAATGGGAGAGGCCACAACAGTGAGAGGCCTGCGTACCGCAAAAAAATATATATAGCATTTATTTAGCTCCTTTTGCCAGTGCAGTGAGTTACTTAACTTTTTAACCATGCACAGTCTAATCCATGTAACTACAGTGTGCCTGCCTAGCCACTCCTTGGGTTCCCTGGAGATACTCTGTCTCCTTATAATCTCACCCTATTTTCCTTTCAGATTCCCACCAAGCCAGGTTCTCATTCAGACTGTTAGTTCTGCTAAGGCTAGGAGCGTTGTCAGCTCTAATTAGATTCTATTCCTCACTACAAGCCTATTGTGGAATGTGCTTCCATAATAAAATTTAGTCTGAAATAGACTGTGTGCTAAAGGTCAAGCTAAGATAGCCTTTGGCTTCCCCCTAGATTCTAAATTGATTTTCTAGTTCATGAATCTCCTCTTTTATATTTGTTTGCTGGATGGCACGACCTTAGTGGAAAAGAGTTCTGATAATCCACCCATTTAGCGCCATTGTTTCTGGTGGCTTTACTTGGGATGGGCTGGATTCTGGGAGTCTAAAATCCTTGCTGCCCTAAAATCAGGTAATCAAGGTCATTGTGTCTCGTTGTCAGAGCCTCCTCTGATACCTTTTCCCTTAATCATCTATGCAGACCCTTTCCCTTTGGTTAACATAGAGTTCTACTCTTGGGTTTGTCATTGACACATGTCTGTAACACTGGCATCACAGGGGAATGGGGCAGCTCTTCAGAATATTGATTTGCAAGAGAAAACTAGGATCCCAGTGAGTTCTCGGAGATTATAGTAGAAGTGACTCTCAATTAACAGGCTTTTAAGTACCTATTATGTAGACTCAAATAGCATATAGTGTAGTTGGGGAGATGAGTCATGGACTCATGATTAGGCTAGGGAAAGCAGTAAATGCCATGTGCCAAATAAATGGTACATAAATTAAAGTATCATGGGAGCCCATAATCAGATAGCAACCACCTCCAGCTGGGATAAGCTTGGAAGACTTTTTGGACAATTTCGATTGAGTTTTCAAAGATAGGAAGGATTTAGGCCATTGAAGTGAAGAGATACTACTGAAGGAGGAAAAGGCATAAATCAAAAACAAAGTATAAAATAGGTTTGGGATGCACTGAGCACACACATTGGCTGGAATGGAGGTGTCTCGCGTACGGACGTCAGAAGGCTTGTCATACTCAGAGACCTCTTCTTTAGGAAACTGCCCAGCCCACAGCCTTCTGCTCAGGGAAGAAGCCCCAGCACCACGCCCTGCCCCCCTGCCCCCGCCTTTATGTTTTAATTGCATGGATGGGCAATCACTGGTGAAACTGGACTTGGGCAAGTGACTCAGAAGCAGCCAAATCAATTAGCACAGTGATGTCCTGAAATGATAGCCTCTGTCCAGAAGAGATGAGAGTGCTTAGCTGAGTTATTTATACCAGCTGCCTTTGGATTTTTTTTTTTTTTTTTTTTTGTCGGTACGCGGGCCTCTCACTGCTGTGGCCTCTCCCGTCGTGGAGCACAGGCTCCGGACGCGCAGGCTCAGCAGCCATGGCTCACGGGCCCAGCCACTCTGCGGCATGTGGGACCCTCCCGGACCGGGGCACGAACCCGCGTTCCCTGCATCGGAAGGCGGACTCCCAACCACTGTGCCACCAGGGAAGCCCTACGTTTGGAATTTGAAGACTGATCATATGACAGCAAAGGGAAACAAAGATGACATGACAGAGGGACCATACAGGATGATGACCCTTCATCCATTCTTCTTATATCTTTTTTTTTTTACATGTTTTAAATTGAGATATAGTTGATGTACACTCTCCTTATATCTTGAGTTTCTCTTTGCATCTACAAGGAGTATCCCAGGGCATCCATATTTGAGATGGGGAGGTTAAGGATTATGGGGCAAGGCCCTGGCCTTAACCATGGCCTTGGAATTTGCAGAAATATCCATAATGCCTCAATTCCCCCACCCCTATGGCTGAAGAAAATGTGAAAGTGGGCTAACATGAGGGGAAGACGGAGGTAGGATGGAAGCCTTGCTGTCTTTCAACATATGAAGCTTCTTTCCAAGTTTACAAATTGCAGGATTTAATCTGTTCATAAATAGCATTACCTGGAGGTAGACATATCTCCATTTTCATTCAGAGAGAGAGTACAACCCCCAAATCTGGAACCTGAGTGCTTGGAATTGAACCCCACCTTCCCCAGTATCAGCTATATAACCTAGGGCAAGTTATTTTGTTTCTCTGTACCTCAGTTTCCACATCTGAAAACAATAAGGAGGAGGATAATAATCATATCTGCCTTATAAGGTTGTTATAAGAATTAAATAAAGTACATGGCACACAGCAGGAGCTATATAAACACTGTTATATAAACTTAGCATATTTTTATTTCCAAAGATTCTATGTAAGTTCAGTGGGTATTGTATGTCCCCCAGTGTAGGCCGCTATGGACTTAGGTAAAACACTTAGGATCATTTTCATAATGAATAAATGATATGATGGTATAAAGAGTCCTGTTTGGGTACCATCCTAGCATAATATAACAAAAAGATAAATTAAGAAACAGGGTTCTAGAATTTCTTTCTTCCCACAATACTGAGCAGCAGGGAGAGAAAACTATGGGACTTTGTGTGGAGAATAGGAGGCCCACACAGGGACACAGTTCCAGGTCATCACAGCACCCACTGCATCTTCTCTGTGTGCCCATACCTAAGGTTGTGCCATGCAGCATGTTTGAAATGAAGAACATTGCAGGGGACTCCATGCTTTCTTTGCAAGGAGAATACAAGGGCCAGCAATACAGAGATTACATCAATGAGGCATTTTTAAAATCACTTGCTATTTGAAATTCTCTGAAACAAAACAAGAAGAAAAAACAACAGCAATACCTAAAATGCACGCCTCAGCAAACTGACAATCACTGCCCTGGTACTGACTGTCCGGGTAATGGGAGACGGCAACGGGACGCTTGGAGCCCTGCAGCTCTGAGGTGGAGAGAAGGTTCTTTCACAGCAACTCTGGAGAGAAAGAGAATGAGAGAGCAGAAGACAGTGATCAGCAGATTTCCGATGATGGCTGCGAGAGACAAGATCTCAAATGCACCGGATTTTAATGCCAATCTGCTTTCCAGTCTCATCTAACACACTTGAGTCTCACATAGGTCTGTCTTTCTTTTCAGGCTCCCAGGGGGAATCGTTTCTGCCTTTAGATCCCTTTTAGCCTTCTTTTGTTCCCACACACCTAAGGTCTAGCAAAAGCCTTACTTCTTGAGCATTTGTCCCAGGTGTGCTCTCAAAATATCCATTGTCTCGATCTTAACATCGCAGATCAAAGCAAGATCTTTATTTCCTTGAATCTGCTCTATTTTAAAAACCTCCTTCCTCTTCTGGTTTCAATTGTCCACAGTCTATTCAAAACACTTGAAAAGACTTCATCTTCCCAAGCATCACTTTATCACAATATTGCCTTTTCTTAGAATCCTATAGTTGCTCTTTATTGCTTCCTGAATCCCATTAATATCAAAGACTAGGGGCTTCATTGCCTTCCAACTGCTGGACCTCCCATCCTCTCACATTTTATTCCAACCCTGACTGCCATGTTTTCTATTACTTTCCCATTCTGCTGCCAGCAGAGAGTTTTTTATCCTCCCTCTCATTCCTCATCACACATGTGACATCTTCCCTTTGAACACAACTGTCCTACTCTTTGCCCAACCATGTCTTGAAAAATCTTCAGTATGATGGCTTTCACTCAAAACTTATAGCTTTCCCAAACAGTAAATAATTTTTCTTCTTTCTTCCTCAATTCCTGAGAATTCCACCATTGTAAACACAGAGGAGGATGAAGACCATGATGGTAACTTTGATGAAAAAAATAATAACAGCTTGTGTATGGCTAGAATTTTGCAGTTTGCATAGCAATTTCACACAATCTTATATTGTTGCTGTTCCTGTTATTATTACTTAGTTAGCAGAAATGATGTCCAAAACTCTTTTCTTCCTCACATCTCTCTATATTTCACACAGTGCTTCATATACATGGAGTAAAAGAAAGCTAGAAGGATAGACTGAGTTTTCATTGCATAGTTTTAGAAAATAATTTCCCCATGATTCCTTCTGTTTTCTCGCTTTGCAAGCTGGGATGATAAATAATTTGCCACTCTCTTCCCTCTACCAGGGGAGCTTTGAGGATTAAGGGCAGAATTATGAAAATGATTCATCTTACAAAGTGACCAAGAGAAGAAGTGGAATTCAAGAGAATCATGGCCCAAAGGGTCACGATTTGGGAATCATGCCCCACCCGGCATATTCCTTCTGCCTCTTTCCTATATCCATTCCAGCTTTAAGAGTATGAAGTAGGCACAGCAAAGAAAAGCTATCCCAGAACTCTTGAGCTTTTATCCTAAAAATCAAGACACACACTGGCCACGAGTTAAGCTGGCCAGTAGATTTAGCAGAAATATATATTTCTGCCATAGTATCTAATTTTGGCATAGTATATAATTAACTGTGCACATAATTCAGACCCCTGAGGCAACTTCCAAATAAATGTTCGTCATTTCCACAGGCATTAACACCTATTACTTTGCGGAGAAAAGCTCCAAGAAAAGATAATCTTGGTTTTGCATCGCTAAATCAGCACTCTGAAATAAAATATTTGCTCTATTTCGGTATTTATTGAGAAATGTTTATATTCTGGGTATCTTTTTTTCTAAACTACTGATTTCTTCCTCTTAATTTTGCCAAGTATTTAACATGCAACACCGTGGGATGCCCCTTTTGGAGAACAGAACAACCTTGCAGAGCAGTCAATTAGTGCCACTCGGGGCATTTTTACAGCACTCTACCTTTTTTGTGCTTTATGCTTTTTCAGAAGCTACTTTTTATTTTAGGGCAATGAAACTAGACCCAAGGTATATTTAGACAACCATAATGAGGGTTTATCACAACTGGGGGAAAGTGAGGAAATGTAGTAGAGGAAAAAGGAGGGAAAAGGTAACCAACACAAAACGAGCACAGACACGGCACCTGATGTGATGCTAGGTATTTTACTTTAGTTATTTACACGGTTAACATTTTATTTTGAAATTTCTGAAAGAACAGTCCAATAAATACATATAATCTTCACTTATATTCATTGATTGCTAACATTTTGCCCGATTTGCATGCCATATCTGCACCATATATATATATATATATATATATATATATAGAGAGAGAGAGAGAGAGAGAGAGAGAGAGAGAGAGAGAAAGATATATATGTATATATAGGACATATATATGTTTTATATAATACATATATATGTAGAGAGACATATATTTATGAGAGAGAGAGAAACACATGTACACATACACATATTACCTGTGTGCATATATATGGCACATTTTAAAGTAAGTTGTACATAACACTTCACCTCTAAATACTTCAGCATGCATCTCTCAAAAAACAAGGATGCTCTTCCACAAAATCTCTGTATCATTATCACACTCTTTGGCCATATTAAGTTTGATCTCTTGGATATGTGTCAATTGTAAGATCACTTGTAATTTCTCAATTGTAAAGATACATTTTTCCTTACAATTCAAATGTAATATGGGGGGGAGGGCAGTGCTACTTTGAGAATATCACTTTCTTCAACAATGTTTCATCTGTTTTAAGCATCAACTGATGACCCTGAATTATAAAAATATGATTCCAATTTTACCAATGAAGAAACCAGGTTTTACCTTCTTTATATTAGCTAGCTAACATGTAGCTGAGCCAGCCTTCAGACCTACCCAGGACTATAGATTCATAATCAGCTGCCCTCTGGGGTCATGCTGCCTCGTTAAGATCTTGGTAAAATTGGCCCCAATTCCTATAACACAATTCAGAGAAAACGCATTGCCTTTTTAAAGATTCCTGTAACTTCTTCCGGGACTTTCACTGTCAGGGATACTCCAGCCTCCTGGCCCTGATGAATCGGAGCTTCCTGTTCCATGCTAACCCAAAGGCTGAGCCCAGTTTTAGTTTCTTTCCTTGATTTCTATATTAAAAGAGCTTCTGAGTGGGTAGTAGACTTTCGTGAAGAGATGTTAAAGGAAAAGATTTACTTTGCCTCTTCACCAAAAATCTAGAACTGAATATTAGACATTTCTATTCTAAAAGTCATTTGTCTCGTCTCCATGTCCCTAGCCTCACCCACCCCAGCTTCTCAGTATTCTTCTTGATGTGAACACAAAGATTAACTTCCTCTCATATTTTTATGGAGAATAATTCAGCACTCCCCAAGCCTTATAGTAAACTCCACTGTTCCTGCTTCCCTATGCGTATCCAGACTCAAAGATTTAAATTACACCTGATCAAAATGTGATCAAGCATTGAGCTTCCAATTCTTTCTCAGTCATCCTGAGGGGGACTGGAAGAGGTAGAAGGAGTGGAATTCTTGTTACACGATATCTTAGGAAAATCAGCCAATTAGCCTAAGGCCTTAAAATAAAGTCAGAGCCTAGTTTATATGCCTTTGAGTTTCCATGGAGATAAAACATTAACTGGAATGGGCCACTGTGAGGATGGTTAAGAGGCTGACAGTCTCAGTAAAAATGATACAAGTGTTGGGTTTCAGATTTACAGTAACTGGTTTGGGGCTATACATGGAGTTACTCTTTCCCACAGAAGAAAGTGGCCCTTACATGCATAAAGAGAATAAGAGAAAGGGGAATTTTCATAGAGATATAAAAGAGTAAATATAGATACTTGGGAAGCAATACCCAGCTAAATGAGTTATCTTCTGCCTTTCAAAGAATCAAGACAGGATCTTGTAAGAAGAGAGAAGCACCAAATGTCCCCAAGCCAGACGGAAACCTCCACCATGTCCTGTTAACATATGAGAAAAGAAAGATATTCAAGATGGTAGGAGAATTAGCAATAGTCGTCTTAATTTTGTAAATATTTTTAGAATGCTTTATGAGATTAATTTTTGTTTGTTTGCTTGTTTAACCACGAAGACTATAATACAGGAAAAAATACCAGAACTTTAGGCAACTTCTATGCCTGTTTTAAACTTTGTACACACATCTATGGAGACTTTTGTGGGTGTCAAATATGAATACATTTTATTCAAATGATATTGCCAAAGTGTTCCCCCAAACAGGACCTGTTCCCAAAACAACCAACTTTCCCAAAGCGCCATTTACTCCAGCCTTTTCTTTTATACTGTCCAACCTTGGGTCATCAGTCTGTGAAGCATCCAGTTCATTTCACATACAACCTTTTACTGCTTTGACCTTGAGAGCACAATGTCAATGTGTATATTCTGTTTTGGAGTGGAAGAGACTACAAAAGATTTTGCAATAGGTTACCCCATCAGCTTGTCACAGGAGAACAAACACAACTTGCGGCAAGGGACAAGGTCCCTGGTTCTATCTGCACAGCTCTGAGAGATGCCACTTTGCGATGACGTCGCTTTGCTTCCCTGCAGCCTGTCCATACCCACTATCCACCTCCTCTCCCCTCCCAGTTCTCATATCTCTTTTTTGTCAACCATTGGCTGCTTCCTAGCTTTTTTTTTTTTTTTTTTTTTGTGGTACGCGGGCCTCTCACTGTTGTGGCCTCTTCGGTTGCGGAGCACAGGCTCCGGACGTGCAGGCTCAGCGGCCATGGCTCACGGGCCCAGCCGCTCCGCGGCACGTGGGATCTTCCCGGACCGGGGCACAAACCCGTGTCCCCTGCATCGGCAGGCGCACTCTCAACCATTGAGCCACCAGGGAAGCCCTGCTTCCTAGCTTTGAAAGAGTTTTCTGCTCTGCGGTCAGGCCTGTGCCAGAGTTAATAAAAGTTTCACCACTGCTGTGCCCCTCTGTTCACACCATCTCAGGAGAAATAACTCAGACGACAACTGTTCTGAAGAGGAAAATAAGAAAAGCCAAAGAGAATTAAACTAAACGTAAGGCACTTGTCTTTTGAAGATCTCCTCTCCTTTGCCAGGATCAGGATGAACTATTTCTTCCCACAGCACCCCTCCTCTTCTAATCATTGTTATCATCTCCTGTGGACAGACCTGCTTCGTTGTTTTCTATGTCTAGCTTCCAGAAACCATGTGGACTACAAAGAAATGGCAGAAAGAGCGTAGTGACAAAGTCCAGTCTCATCCAGAGGGATGACTCTGAAAGACTGAGGAGAAGATGTAAGAAAAGTGTCAGGAGTTTTTCTGAAGAGGAACTTCAGAAAAGGAAGTAAGAATAGGCAAAGGTGGCATAAAGCTGGGGAGATGCTGTTTGCTGCTGTTAACAAATTGAAATGGTTCCAGGAGTCACACGCAAGACATTTTTTGGTTCTTAAGGAAGGTTCTATTTTTTTTCTAGGAGTAGAAAATAAAAAAAATTATAAAAATTTTTCAAAAAAGTTCAAAGGAATCCATTAGCCTGATAAAAAGATCCAACCTCTTTTATACATTTAATTATCAAATTATAATTGCCCTGAAATAATAAAGAGTAGTTCACAATTTTTTAATGCTTGGTATGAGCTAGGCATTATTTAAGTGACTTGTTTGGATTACTCCCATTTTATAGACGAGAAAACTAAAACTTAAACAAAACAATTTGCTCAAGTTTCCAAACTTGCATAATTAGTAAGTGGTGAACCTGTACAAACTACCGCAACTACTCAGGACTCCATACTTTGAAGCGGGATTAGCCAATACAGGAAAATGCCAAAAGGAAGATTCAGGACCATGGAGGATCAAGAGTTACACAGTCTTAATATTACCTATGGCTCTACCAGATCCTCCAAAATCAACTTCCGGTAAATTTCATCATAACTACTTTTAGGCAAATCAAATAAAAATGTCCAAAAAAAAAGACATCGAGGGCTTCCCTGGTGGCGCAGTGGTTGAGAGTCCGCCTGCTGTTGCAGGGAACGCGGGTTCATGCCCCGGTCCTGGAAGATCCCACATACCATGGAGCGGCTGGGCCAGTGAGTCATGGCCGCTGAGCCTGCACGTCCGGAGCCTGTGCCCCGCAACGGGAGAGGCCACAACAGTGAGAGGCCCGCGTACCGCAAAAACAAAACAAAACAAAACAACATCGAGAAAGGGAAGGAGAGTTCTACCAGTCCTAGGAAGCCAGAAGGCTAGCCAGCTATTCTCCCATAGCTGTGAATGCACTTGACCAAAAGAGATTCATCTGCGAGGTGGAAGAGGGGTGGACAGAGGGGCCAGGGGTAGCAGGAATAACTAAAGGTTGTTTGCTAGAGAGAGAGCACTGCAGACTTGCCAGATGGTGAAAATGCTTACTTTGAGGAGGTCCCATTTGAATGAGGTAAAAAGAGAAGTAGGAGCTCTAAGGACAGCAAAGCAAAGCTGCCTCTGTCTCCCTAGAGGAAAGGACACAGGGAACCCCTTGGTGCTGCCCATAGGTAGCAAAGAGTCTGCCATTATAACTGGAGCATTTCAGTAGAAATGCATATGGGCTCTTAAGTGTTTCCAGATCCCTGCTTCATTTAAGCCTTCTAGGGTAAGTAAACACCAGCAACACTTTCCAGTCAAACTGGCAAACATTCTACCTTTCTGTTTGTTGACAGTCAACAGTTTGTCTTCGATATATCTGATGGATCAGTGTTGAGAAATGGGACCTTGGAGAATCAAGGCCTTTCGCCTTGCATTAATTCCTCTGCCTGGTCAATAAGAGAAATAACAGTGCACTGCTCAGAACCCTGCTGCAGATAAATTAGATAATGTCTATAGAGGATAATGAAGATTAAAATGGTGCATGTACCATTGTCATGAATAATGAACACATTAGCTACACATTGTTATCCCAAACATACATTTTGAAGCTTATCGACTACGAAACCGGTGACATTTTAGTAGATGTTGGTTCAACTTAAAAGGAGGCCGTTTTGAAAAATGATCGACTAGATTCAAATAAGACTTTTAAATAATTTTCATATTTCTATTAACTGTTCATTTAGGATCACATTGTACATGGTCACTCATTATCACTAGGCCATTCTAAGCTTTTCACAAAAGGATTTCAAATAGTACTAGGTTTTTTTTTTTTCCAACCCAGACAGTAATGACCCTTTTTTTTTTTTAACATCTTTATTGGAGTATAATTGCTTTACAATGGTGTGTTAGCTCCTGCTTTATAACAAAGTGAATCAGTTATACATATACATATTTTCCCATATCTCGTCCCTCTTGCATGTCCCTCCCTCCCACCCTCCCTATCCCACCCCCAATCTGATCTCCCTGTGCTATGCGGCTGCTTCCCACTAGCTATCTACCTTACATTTGGTAGTGTATATATGTCCATGCCACTCTCTCGCTTTGTCACAGCTTACCCTTCCCCCTCCCCATATCCTCAAGTCCATGCTCTAGTAGGTCTGTGTCTTTATTCCTGTCTTACCCCTAGGTTCTTCACGACTTTTTTTTTTTTTCTTAGATTCCATATATATGTGTTAGCATATGGTATTTGTTTTTCTCTTTCTGACTTACTTCACTCTGTATGACAGACTCTAGGTCCAACCACCTCACTACAAATAACTCAATTTTGTTTCTTTTTATGGCTGAGTAATATTCCATTGTATATATGTGCCACTTCTTCTTTATCCATTCATCTGTTGATGGACACTTAGGTTGCTTCCATGTCCTGACTATTGTAAATAGAGCTGCAATGAACATTGTGGTACATGACTCTTTTTGAATTATGGTTTTCTCAGGGTCTATGCCCAGTAGTGGGATTGCTGGGTCATATGGTAGTTCTATTTGTAGTTTTTTAAGGCACCTCCATACTGTTCTCCATAGTGGCTGTATCAATTTACATTCCCACCAACAGTGCAAGAGTGTTCCCTTTTTTCCACACCCCCTCCAGCATTTATTGCTGGTAGATTTTTTGATGATGGCCATTCTGACCAGTGTGAGGTGATATCTCATTGTAGTTTTGATTTGCATTTCTCTAAAGATTAATGATGTTGAGCATTCTTTCATGTGTTTGTTGGCAATCTGTATATCTTCTTTGGAGAAATGTCTATTTAGGTCTTCGGCCCATTTTTGGATTGGGTTGTTTGTTTTTTTCTTATTGAGCTGCATGAGCTGCTTCTATGCTTTGGAGATTAATCCTTTGTCAGTTGCTTCATTTGCAAATATTTTCTCCCATTCTGAGGGTTGTCTTTTGGTCTTGTTTATGGTTTCCTTTGTTGTGCAAAAGCTTTTAAGTTTCATTAGGTCCCATTTGTTTATTTTTGTTTTTATTTCCATTTCTCTAGGAGGTATGACCCTTTCTTCTTAAAAATTTTTTCAGAAAATTGGAAAGCATATTAAGAAAAAGATAAATAAACCCTATCTATGAAGTTCTACCCACTCTTTGGACCTTGTAAGTCCTCCTACCACTGCCATTTACCCAGCCACTGGCATGACTCACCTGATGTGCTTCTCCCAGGTAAGCCTCACCAGCTGCTTGCCCCTCCATTTAACTGCCTAACCTACCCCAATTTAAATGCCTGGATCCATGATGAATCTCTTAAATTTTGCTTTGTGGTTATGTGATCAATCAGTCAATCTATGCTAGTGAATTCTAGAGTAACTAATACATAAGTAACAGCTTGCAATTTTTACCTGGGACCTCATCACATGATGGTTGTTCCTAAATCTCTGTGTACATAACAGAGGTTGCTGGAGATATAACTGCCTCGGTATGTACTGACCCTGTGACCCGCTCAGTCCTCACTACTCCAGAGCATCCTCCGCGCTCACCTCCCTTCAGGCCTCTTCAGCTCTTTATTTATTGTGCGAACTGTAAATCTGTTGTGGCATGTCCCTTGGCACTTTCACTGGACGAGCTTCTTGACTAGAACAAATTTTAAACTAATGTCCTCTCTCTGGCCGCTAGTTGGGAATTTTATCATTCTGAGAGACAGAGCCACAGAGAGAGAGCCAGAAACAGAAGCTCCAGTGACTCATTTCTGAACAAAATCCTAAAATAAGCAAGCTTTCCAAATGTGCATAAAATTTCAACTGCATCTGTACGTCCTGCTTATCTCTGGTACAAGGAAGCTTATTTAAATTGCCTCCAGAACTTGCCCCTACCCTCCAATAATATGGACAGTGCCAGTGCAGGGTGGCAGGGCAGGGGTCCTTGCAGAGAAGGAGAGAGAATGTTTCGGAGGGCAAACTGGAGAATCCACCCCTTAGGCCCTGCTGCTGACCACTTGCAAATGCAGGGCTGAGTCTGGGGCATCAGAGGGGAAGGTGGGGGAATTAGGTGGCAATTAGTTACATGGGATTCATGGTGGAGCAAAAATCTTTTCCTAAAGAAAGTCTTTAGATGAAAAGGATAATTTTGGGAAGGAAGTTTTTTCATCCACAGTGTTAAACGAGCTTATTTAAGCAGAAATTCTTAACCTGGGCTCTATGGAACCCCTAAAAGTTCCTGAGGGTATTCTGCAATTCGATGCAGAATGATGTGCTATGTGTATTGCATGAGAATAATTCAAGACTACAACTCTGAAATATTTTCAGCCTCAAAGAATAATTCATGACCTCAAAACATTTATAAAACTGAATTATAAACTGTAAACGTAAAAGACCCAAAGAGAGACATTCTGAATTACTGCATGGAAATATTGTACCTAGGCAGTGATTTATTCAGGTATGGTAAATGATGACCAAAGTAAGTGAAAGATACTATTTACTTATCATTATTATTTTTTATATCACCTTTTTGTATGCACAAACCCAGTGAAAGTGGGATGCTTCACGGAGGACAGAGAGAAAACAACAGGATTAACAGTGCTCTGAGATCCAGGGATTCATGTAAACCTTCTAAGCTTCTTATTTCAACTCTAAGATAAGAATTCGATCTGATGACATTTCAAGTGAACTTTCCACTCTAAACTTCTATAGCAAAGCCTTTATCCATGCTATAATTTAAATATTTGTTCTCAAAGGTACAGTCAATACAAAACAAAATTTTAAAACAAAAACAAATACACGAGGAAAAATACGTAAATTTTGTGTTCTTTTAAAACCTCTCCCAAAATTAAGACACTTCCTTGTCAGAAACCACACTGGAATATCTACAGAATTTGTCCAAAAGCACAACTTTCTTATGATTTGGTGACAGTCATTGAAAAAAGAATTGTAGTTTGCGGGACTGCCTAATTTGTTGATAACTAAACACTAGCAGTTATTCTTAAACTTCAGCCTGCATCAGATTCACCTCAAGGGCTGATTGAAATAGATTTCTGGGTACCACCCCCAAAATTTCTGGTTCACTGTGTGGGTGTGGAGCCTGAGAACTCGCCTTTCTAACATGTTCCTGGATGATGCTGAAGCTCTTGCACCAAGAACGACAGTCTACCCTGCACTACCTGCCACCCTGCACAAACCTCCACCCTGCACAACCCTCCACCCTGAACTACCCTCCACCCTGCACAGCCCTCCATGCTGCACTACCTCTGCAACAGAAGGCTGTCTGAGCCAAGGAACATCCCATTTGATTGTCATAGAGGAAACAGACATGTCTTGTTTTTTATCTCTGAGAGCAGATATATAACGTTTAGAAATTCCTAACTCTCTCATGAAACCTTGCTCCCGACATCCACATATAGACTCATTCTCTGGTAACTCAGTAAGTTTCATTGACTTATCTGACTTCTGGGTGGCAACAGCTCTAATCTCTCAGATTTCCCCAAAGAGAAAAAAAGAGCCATGTGCACATTTAAAAGAAAGGAAGAATAGAAGGAAGGAAGGAAGGAAGGAAGGAAGGAAGGAAGGAAGGGGAGAGAGAGAAAGAGAGAGAGAAAGAAAGAAAGAGAGAGGGAGAGAGAAAGAAACAAGAGAGAGAAAGGGAGAGAGAGAGAAAGAAAGAAAGAAAGAAAGAGAGAAAGAGAGAAAGAGAGGGAGGGAGGGAGGGAGGGAGGGAGGGAGGGAGGAAGGAAGGAAGGAAGGAAGGAAGGAAGGAAGGAAGGAAGGAAGGAAAGAAGGAAGGAAGGAAGGAAGGAAAGACAGGGTTAATACCACTCACTGAGCCTTAGGTTTTGACCAGGTAATTGGATGCCTTGTCTTAGGAGGCATGAAATGAGTAGAGTCCATGCCTCCAGGGAATACTGAGAAGTAGACAACATATGCTTGGGTCATATCTGTGCCACTTATTCATTACAACTCATTTAAAATAAACTGGGATTTTTTTGGTTGTTGTCCTGAGCTTGAACTTAATATTTTCTTAATGTCTGTTATCTACTTCTGCCAAAAGTGCTACTTCTTCCAGGGAGGAACCGGAAGTACAGCAGATGAGCAAGGGAGACTAAAGACCGGACAGAGCCCGAGTCCTGCTACATTTTTGCTATGTGACCTTTCTGAGCTCCCATTTCCTGGTGGGTAAAGTGGGAACTACTTATATTGCCACGAGTCTTGGGAGAAAAATGTGCATTTTCTTTTCCTTTCAGTTCCCTATAGGTAGATCTTCATTCACCATGTGCTTCATCACCCACTTTCAAAGGTCCCAATACACATCAGAACTATTTGGATGACACTAACGCATAATATGTCAACTTTCAGAGATTATATAAACTCCACTATCTTACATATCTGTAAGTGACAACCATGATAATTTATATTCTTAGACACAATGCTAAAAGTCTTAATAAAACACCTGCTAAATTTTCAATCCGTAAGTATGGCAATATCACCTACCCAATTACCCTGTCGAGCCTACGATGTGTAAGGCATTAGGCTAGGCCCTATGGTGCAGGGGTCCCCTGACCAAGACCGTCAGCATCACCTGGGAACTCATTAAAAAGGTGGATTCTTGGGTCGCACGCTACAACTACTGAATCAAAAACTCTGGAACGGGGCCCAGCAATCTGTGTTTTAACAAGCCCTCCAAGTAATTTTGATGTTTGCTAAAGTTTGAGAATCACTGCCATAGGAGATTCAAGAAAGTATCAAACAATCTGATTGTAATGCATGGGACATTAGACAAGAGTTCAAACAGCAACCGCACAGAGCAGTACGTAGCAGCTGTGTGAGTGTGACAGAGCCTGGGAGTTCCATGGAGGGACAGGGCACTTCACATTGGAGCATTAACAGAGGCTTCACGGAGAGGGCGTAGTAGAGTGAGGACTAAAGAATTTTAAAATGCAGAGCGATGCAGAAGGCAAGACAAACTGCAGAAGCAGCCTGAAAAAAGCTTTGGAGGGAGGTTAATGATTAATTCAGAGAAGCTCTTGTGATGAACCAGGCGAAGCAAAAAGTTGCTACATTATGGAGAATTTGGAACACTGTGCTAGAAATGTACTCCCAAAGCAGTGGGAAACCACTGCAGGTTTTTGAGGAGGAAAGTTACTCAAGCTGACCTGTGTTTCAGAAAAAAAGCTCTGGGAGTGAGGCGAGGGATTTGGCATAGAAGAGTTTAGAGGCAGAGAATGATGTGTTATAGCCCTTTTGTGAGGGACTCTGAATTCTAATTTAAGATCCCCAATGTTGTTTAAAAACCACTGCATTAGAATAAAGACTGTTTTGTTTAAATGAGAAATGCTGTCATCTGATCACATTTTGATCCATACCATGCATTGTTTCATAGCTCTAACTCATTCGATTAATTTAATAAATGCTCATTTGAATGCTTTTTCTGTACTACAAAACAAATGAAATTCAGTAGTATGGTGTTTCTTTTCCCAAACCTTCTTGTTAAGCAAAAGGATGCTTTCAAGTCAGGGATCTTGTGCTTGTGCACCATCCTAGCTTCCTCTTTTCTGGGAAGATGACACAGCCTTCCTTGTTTATCAGCACATCCAGCATGTCTATCGGTCCCTTCCACTTTTCACAAGATGGGTCCTGTTCAGAACTTCCCTACTGGGTACAGCAATCGTGTCTCTCAGGAAGTTCAGTCCATACATCACTGGCAGGTCAACCATGACCTCGCCTCTTCTTTGCTAAAACTGACCCGCTCCAACTCCCAGAAGTCATCCTTCAGCAGGGAAATATCTATGTGACTTGGTAGAACCAATCAACTCAGTGGAACTTGACGGATGGGTAGGACTTGGTGGGCATAGGGGAGGGAACACAGGTGTTTGAAACACGCTGGAAATTGCATTTTTTGTTTGTTTTTTAACCTGACTTCTTGTAAGCCGTAATGTTCAGTGTTTAGGTACTGATGACCCTGTTTTTAAATCTCAGCCAAACTACTTATTGTGAGATCTCCTGGGTTTCTTGTTTTCTCTCAGTTTATTCATATTCAAAATGGAGAAAATCCTTGGAGTTGTAGTGAGATATGATGGTTAGCACAGGAACTATTATTATCATTTTTTAATTGTTGCAAGCAAATTGAAGTTTGAGAAAAAGTATCACTTGATCATTAAATTAGTTAATAGTAGAGAAGACACACATCAGCTGTTATAATTCAGTGATGCATATTTTATTCTAGATATTTAAAAGGAGAATAGGGTGTATTTTGTTCAGGTAATACAAAGGAGAAAGGTTTTAAGTTTCTAGTCAAGGAGCTGAGGCACAGAATTCTTCTTAAACAGCAATACACACTAACTTTAGTTTTTATTGCTTATGTTTCTAGTATAGGGAATATAACACACCAAATTATGCAGAAAGTAGATTTTAGTTTACTCCTGTAAAATGAATGAGAAGCATAATTTGGCTCTAAAAATAAAGTTTTAAAATTGCTTTCAAATTAAATTTTACTCTGGAATCAGAGTACTTTAACCAACACTGGTTAAAGTTGTCACCGGGCTGCGGTGACAACTATTCCATTTCACATTGAAAGAGTTAGAGCATCAAAAGAGAAGGAAGTAGCTTGAATTCACATATCAAATGAGTGAAATCTCACAGAAGAACTAAAACTGATTCTTGAGGCAGAGGGAGAGATGATAGGCAGAGCACAGAGGATTCTGAGGGCAGTGAAAATACTCTATATGATATTATAATGATGGATACATGTCATTCTACATTTGTCCAAACCCACAGAAGGTACAGCACCAAGAGTGAACCCTAAGGGTAAACTATGGACTTTAGATAATTATGATGTGTCAATATATTTTTATCCTTGTTAAAAAATTGTACTATTCTGGTGAATGCTTTTGATAATGGAGGAGGCTATGCATGTGTGAGGGGCGAGGGTATCTGGAAAATCTCTGTACCTTCTTCTCAGTTTTATTGCAAACCTAAAACTGCTCTCAAAAAATAAAATTTGAAAAGAAACTGACTCTCTCTTTCCTTAGGATGGAGCTCGGGCTGACTGGGCCATAGGGATCCCTGAGGGTGGAGCAGAGACTTCCAGGAAATTCAATCACAGAAGGGAAAAGAGCAGAGAATTCTACAGGAAGTCAAAGCCTGTTGAAATAACCAAGATGAGGTTTTAGAATTATTCACTGAAGTGTAAGAATATGAATGCTCATACTAATCAGTAAGTTCCAACACAGTGTATTTCCAGCACATGGTGGGATAGGAAAGGATGAGAACCACAGAGAAGTACTCACTGTGAACTCAAAAGTGTACAAAACCACAAATCTATGGTATAAAACCCCCCTCTACTGTATAAAACATAATGGATCACAGCAGAATATCAAAGACATTTAAAAGATCTAGAGTGATTCCAGGCCCTTGAGACTAGACAACAACCCGATATGAACTCATATTAGACTAAAAAATGTCTCATTAGAAGCAGGGGTGACCTATCATGGAATCAGAGAAAAGGGAGTCAATATTTAAAGCAAATACTGAAAAGTCAAGAGTGGGATTGGAGACCATAATACTTGAGGAGCATGAATACATATGGCTGTGTAACATTCACGACAATCATCAGTGGTGAGGTAAAAACTGAGAAGACCTACAGCTAGATTGATCAAAGGTTGAGATTCAGCTGGGCAGGTAAAATGGGAGGACAGGCAGGAAAGGACATTAAAAGAAAGTGACTAAAGTGATTTACAACGGGGGTCTAAGTTGGATGAGAGAGCAGTGAAAGTAGGAGGAGTTGATGGACAAAAAGCCAGGAATCGTGGAGGGACTCAAGAGTGATGATGCTGGAAAAACAGAACCCTATGGTTTTTTTTTTTTTTTTTTTGCGGTACGTGGACCTCTCACTGTTGTGGCCTCTCCCGTTGCGGAGCACAGGCTCCGGACACGCAGGCTCAGCGGCCGTGGCTCACGGGCCCAGCCGCTCTGCAGCATGTGGGATCCTCCCGGACCGGGGCACAAACCCGTGTCCCCTGCACCGGCAGGCAGACTTCCAACCACTGTGCCACCAGGGAAGCCCAGAACCCTATGGTTTGAGAAGCATAGGGCCCTGTGATCGGAGAAGGGTCTTGCTGAGTATGGGATCATAAGAATGAGGCATTGAACTGAGGAAAGTTGAAAGTTATTGGATCTGGAAAGATGAAAAATTCAAGAGGCCAGGGTGTTGCATGAGGAATCCAAGTGAACCGGAAAAGTAACCCACGATGGAGTATAAGGCTGTAAGCTAGGTGCTTCCAAGAATGAGAGGGAGACCGAGGAATTTGGTAAAGGAGGTAAGGAGAGATGGGGATTTAGTTGGATGTTCCAAGTCGCCAAAGAGCAAGGATTTTTACATGATAGAGAAGGACTCATGCCTGAAAGTAGGCTTGAGAATGAGGAGTACGCTACCCAAGTTACTGGAGCCGGGGAATTGGGCCACCTCCATTTGGGGGAAACAAGGTCCTTAGGGAGAGTCAAACACCAGCTAAGGCAAGGTTGTGCAGGGAATATTCAGTGAAGGGGCTGAGGGCAAGGGGAATTGTGGATATAGGATAAGAGTGGACACAGAAGAAAAGTGGGAGAGGGAGGGGAGAAGAGAAAAGTTGGGTATGTAATAGGAAGAAAAGCACAGAAGTGTTTGGGGATGAAAAGATGGGAGAAGACAGAGGAAAAGGAGCTTACACTTTGGATAGTCACAGAAGTAGCAGGGGCAGGAGGCAATTTTTACATCCAATCCCCAGTGAACGGAGGAGATACTGTCAAGGAGGGATGGGGAAAGCCTCCAGGGAAGGAGTAAATCATGACCTGTGTTGATAGGACTTTTAGGGAATTGGAGAGGTTGGGCTAGCTTTGTCCCAGGAGAGACATAAAAGGTGGGGTGGAGTGGGGAGAGTTAAAGTGGGGCAAGATACTTTTGCTACTGTCTGCCCTTAAATAACCCTGAGCGCAAAGACAAGGTAGCTGAATGCCTCCATCAAAGAAAGCTTAACCCCCTCTCCGTTTCCTCCTGGGTTTCACTACGCTCAGAACATTTCCTCATAGGAGTACACTACGAGCCACTTGGGTATAAAACAATACAGATCACAGAGCAGTGCAAGCAGCAAAAGAAGGAGGGAGTCTTACAATATGTCCACAATGGTGTAAATGTTTTAAAGTTGAGCTACCAGGGGGTCAGTGTATTGAATCCAGGGGGAAAAAAATATAGTATGTTGTTGTAGCTCCCCATAAACCTACAAAGCAGCACCCCTTTGTGTAGTCTGCATTCCTTGGAAAAGATAGTGGTTCTTTTCATATGTGCTTCTGTTCCTCTCCTTAAAGCAATATCTTACAAACTGCAGACTTTCTGAGAAGAGATAAGAGGATTTGGGATTGTCCCAAATGCAGTCTGTGCACACTCTTATCTGCTCAGATTACCTGGCCTTCATTAACTATTAAATGCTAACCTTTCCTATTCAACAAGAGGAGACTAATTTTCACAGCCTGATGAGAGAGATGTGGAGGTCCCTCAAGACCACGTCTTTCACATTTCCGCCTTCTGGAAGATACGCCCCCAAAAAGTTTATTAAACACTACTAACCATTCTCATGACTGTATCTGCCATTCTCTTAACCTGGAGTGAGTTAGCGAATTTGATGTTCTCTGCATCTGGAGCAATTGTGTCTACAGTGCTCAGGGAAGAGGGTGGAAATGGTCCTTGTAGCTACTCTGGCCCTTTGGCCGGCCCGGTTTGGCAAAGCCCTTCTGGATAACTCTCACTTTGCCCTGGGGGTGGCCGGGTGTCCTGAGCTGTGACTCAGTCCATTTTCTTTGGCAGTTCACTTCTTTTCAGTTGTGTGTACATGTAACATTTACAATTCCTGAAGCAAAATTAGATGACATCATCCGGAGAGTTAGATCTTTAGATCTTTAGATCTTTAGAACTCTTTAGAGTTAGATCTTTAGAATTTCATGCATATGCAAAAAATACAAGATGGTAGAAAAAGCCACTAAGTACCTGTCACTTAACTTAAACCATTTTCATCCCATAACTAATTTTGTTTCATCAGTTCCAGAACCTTCCCCACTATCACCAAGATGAAAAAACACCTCAAAAAGCTGAGAAAATAGATTAACCAAATAAGTCAGATAGAGAAAGACAAATATATATCAATTACTTGTGGAATCTAAAGAAGTGATACAAATGAACTTATTTACAAAACAGAAACAGACTCACAGACATAGAAAACAATCTTACGGTTACCAAAGGGGAAGAGGGAGAAGGATAAATTAGGAGCATTGGATTAACAGATACATACTACTATATATAAAATAGATAAACAACAAGGACCTACTGTACAGCACAGGGAACTATATTCAATATCTTGTAATAACCTATAATGGAAAAGAATCTGAAAAAGAGTTTATATATATATATATCTAAATCACTTTGCTGTACACCTGAAACTAACACAGTGTTGTAAATCAACTATATTTCAATTAAAAAATTTTTTTAAAGCTGAGAAAATACATTTGATATTAACAAGATAAAATACTATCAGTGTAAACAGAAATTTCTCCTTTGAGAATTTTTAAATGTGTGTCATTTAATTTAATTGATTTTAATTTTAAGGATAAAGAAAAAGTTTTAAAGAAATTTGGGAGAAAAAGCTCTGAGTGGGATAGCTCAATATAAACCAATTCCTTGAGAAAACTGCTAAACAAGTGGACACCATCTAAGCTAAGACAAAAAGTGGTTTCCAGATCAACTAGATGATTATGAACTCTTGTCTTATGGGCCCCCACTGAGATACTGTCTTTAACTCTGAATACCACATGTTAAGAAAGATAATGTACAAGCAAACCACATCCTGGGAGAGCTACAGAAAAGGTATCCAAAAGTCACAGGGGGAGCAGGTAAAGAAACTAGGCATGTGTCATTTGAATTAAAAATAATTAAGAAGTTAAGACAAGAAAATTGCCTTCAGTCACTGAATCAGTGTCTGTGGAAAAAGGACTAGTTTTGCCCATTTAAAGATATGCTGAGTATCTTGTGACACTTTGCAGGCTTCTGTTGGTTTCATTTGGTGACAAATTTTAGACTCTTTCATGTCCTTTACTTCAGTATAAGCTTAATACCAGGCATACTAAATACCATCTTTCAGATGCTTACCGTTCTCCAAATGACGAACAGATCAAATCTAAATGTGAAAAGTTCAGTCAGTATTGGGCACGGGAATGAAAAATTTAAACATCCCTAGCAACTGATATCATAGGATTCTGCTAAGGTGGGATGAGAATCATTTTTAATAAGAATAAAAAAGAATAGATCCTGGAGACATTGCTCCACAAGTCAAACTTTCCAGAAAAGGACAGGCTATCAAGGAAGGGAGAAGGGAAGTGTGGTTCTTAACCACCACATTATCATGTCCAGAGCCTCGCACAGAGCTTGACAGATGTGTTCCATAAATGCTGGTTGAACTGACATGCACAGGGCAATACGCTGCATAAGGGAAAGATGCTGAGAAGACCCCGTAAAAGAAGACCCCCTGCTATTTTACTCCCATCCTCTCCAACGTCTGCAAGTGTCTGGGAGTTCAACTTTGGAACTCATCCCTTCACCTTTTGAATATGATCACAATCAAAATGCAAGTGCTTCTGGAACAAGTCATCACCCAGGCACAAAGTGGTCGCACAGTATGTAAGAAGGATGGGCTCAGAGTCTGCCCAGTTTGGGTTTAATTCCCACCTCTGCCCCTTAGCAGTTGTGTGGCACTGGACAAATCTCTTAATTTCTTTGCACTTCTTTTTTTATATGCAAAAAGCTGGATTTTTAAAAGGATTAACAATAGGCAGTGTTTAACTGTCACACATGCTCAAGTAAAGGCAGCTGATATTAGTACTATCTCTTATCTGAAAATTTTGAGAGAGAAAGAAAAGAAAGACCCTGAGGAAAGCAGGACCCAGGGAGGGGGCAGGAAGGCAGGACAACCAGAAGAGGAGGGAAAAGAAGCCCCTTCAGTTTGGGGCTGGGGCCAACAATAGCCTTTGTGGAGGTCCCACCCCTGAGGCAGGTCACTCCACTTCCCTCCCGTGTTACCCGAGTCATTTCGTTATATGGCCACCCCTGCCCCCCCAAATTGCTTCCCTTCTCCATACACACCACTTGGTATAACCACACTTGTGGCAGAACCTCCCATGCTAAAATTGTGTATATACCTTTAAATCAGTACTGATTCTTTAAATAATGAGGGTTTCTTCCTGTGAGATATAAGGGAGTCAATGAGATAAGAGAACCAAAAAAAAAAAAGTCAAAGAAAGAAGCCAAGACAGAACAGGACATATTTAACATCTATCACTTTTTAGAACAGAAAGTATAAAATGTGATTTCTAGATCTTACTGTGAGGTGAAACCAGATTCTTCAGGACAACTGAATGGTTTTCAAGCAGTCAGTGAATTAACTTCAGAAATTGTAACTATTCTTTTGGAAACAGAAGGAAAAAAAAACTTTAAAGGACAGCAAGAGGGGTATAAAATGTTCCAAACACTTTTCTATTATTGCTGTTAAATATCGAAATGGGGAATCAAAAAGGTTATCAAATCTCAGAAAGACTTCAGACTAGAATTGACTCTCACCTGTGTGGGTGTGGGCTGGAACTTGGTCAGCAGAGGAGTTCCCAGGTCCCCCTGATGACCAGCCTGGTGACACTCTGAGGGTAGTGAAACCAGTGATCTTCAAGCGCTTTCCAAAGAATAATGAGACTCATAATGAGAAAAAAATGACCTCATCTATGTTTAAGCAGCTCCGATTTGCTTCATCCCACTCACTGTGGGCAAGCTGATCTGGGGTCCTCCTGGGGTGGGAAAACAAGAGCTGTGTAATGGGCCGTCCACAGGGGGCTGCACCAACACCAGGCGAGCAGCCTACTTCAACACTACCCTGGTTGGATTGCTCCAGCCGTGGGCGAAAGAAACCCCTCCTAGGAGGCAGGGCAGGCTGTAGGCAGTGCCGGTGTGGTGACTGTGCTGCCTGTTCCCAATGCCAAATGGCTGGTGGTGTGAGCGCTGCGTCTCCTACCCTGCGGGCAAGGGGAGTACTCAGCCCACGTGATAACGCTGTAGCATCTCTGCTCTGAGCATGCGCTGTTGGGCTGGGATGCGTTTCCTCTGTACATTGACCATCAATCTAATGCTAAAACCATCTGATATGGCTGGACAAAGGTCAATTCCTCTGTACTCTGGCAGGCACACAGTTACTTTATTTTCCTCATTCCTCCCGTTCAAGAACTCTGCAAGAACCCAGGTGGAGCATCACCGGATTGGTAACTGAAGTTACGGGTCCATATGCTGTTATAATATTCGATTTTATTTATAAGGTCTAATTTAAATACGAAAATGTGGACTATCAGATGAGGTCACATATTAATATTTTATTCCTTGGATTTATGACAAGAATATAGTCTGTAGGGAAAAGTACCAATTATTTTTTACAAAAAAAAAAATCCTGAGGTATTTCTAGGCTCTGTCCCTAATAACACTCTTTCTTTCTGAGCCTGCCACAGTTCCTCCTCCCTAACCTCCAAAAGAGACCCATCTGATCAGCTACTGGGTTTAGCGGGTAAAAATATCTAGCCCAGGGCTGGGCTGGGTTCCCACCTAAATCCACCAATTACCGGCTCTGGCACATTGGGCAATCTCCTGGTGTGCTGGATTTTTCACTGTCAAACAGGATTTCTATCAGTGTTGTGGAAAAAGAACCTAACCTAGCACTTGGGAATCCATCTCTTGGCCTGCCAGGCATAGGTCTGTCTCTGGCTCTTTGCTTTTTGCTGTGCACATTTGCAAACCTCGCTCTCTTTTCTCCAAGTTTCAACAGAAGTGTCATGTTCTCATGAGGCCTTCCCTGGCAACCTTCTGTAAATTGTAACACTCCCCCCCTCAGCGTTCTCTCTCCTCTTCTCTGCTTTATTTATCTCCTTAGTTCTTCTCGTCCTCTAACAAACAGAATGTTTCACTTACTTATTGTCTATAATCCTGACTAGAATGGAAGCCCTTTGAAGGTAGGGAGCTTTGTCAGTTCTTGCCTGGTTTGATCGCTTGCATTATCCATAGTGCAGACAACACACATAACACTTTATAGTACTTGCTGAATGAGTGAATGAAAGGGTACCTGTAAGCTAGTCTTACTATTAGTGTCCTTTTTCACTCATTGCCAAAAGCTCTGATGCGGCTACCTTTCTGCATTCCCTGCTTGTGTAATAGCTACAAAACACTTTCTTCTCCTGCTGAGTGATGAGAGGGTATTAGTTAACCATGCTCATGTAATGTTTGGCAGAAACTCCATTTTACCATGGACTCTCACACTCCCGGGAATGAGAACCTATGTCCTTGGTCATGTCTGCAGCAGGAAGAAGTCAGTTCACCTTCTTGTGCATATCGAGATACAACAAGTAGGAGCAGGCATTGTGTATATGTATGCATCTCAGGCAACTGATCCAGTAGAGCATTAATACTGCTTATAGAAGTATGCATGTAGCTAGGCTACGAGGCTGTGATGCCAGTTAACTGAGAGAAAGTAAAAGGCTTGATCAACTGAGCTTTGAATGTGGGCAGACTGCGAACAATGTGATTGGATTACATTGTGCAAAATCGTGGCTGCAGCAACAGCTGGTCACAGGACGGTGTCATGTATAAAACACTGTGAGTCCTGGAGTCCGTTATCAGCTTTGTCACTGATTGTCATAACTTTTGAGACGTTTGCCTGAGCTGGGGTCAGTAGTGAATGCATCTCTACTGATTCATCACAGCGCCCATCTCCATGAACACGGTGCCTTCCCTAAGGTGTATCCTGGCACACTGGACCATGACACTGTGTATGTAGTGGACACATTATGATTTGGATGAACAACTTGGAAAGGTAGGAAGAAAATCTTTACTCCAAGCAATATTGGCTTGGCATTTAAAAAATGTTTGTTGTAGAGATAATTTGGGAAATGTAGTGGTAGGGCTCTCCACGAGATGGCACTCATCGTCTTCCTTACCTTTTATTTACAGTTTTGGACATATTCTTACAGAACAGGTATGTATATATGTGTGTGTGTACATATGCACATATATGCATGAATATGTGTATATATACATACATGCACACATTTATTCACATATGCATATATGTGTGTATTTATCTAACGTTTTGTAATTTACCTAGATCATTCACATTCTTGACAAAAGTGTCATTTACTCTGGCCCCTTGGGGCCACTGGGACAGGGCACTTGTTGGCGGGTATAGAGAGGAAATCACTGCCTTTGTCCTCTTTATTTCCACTCCATGCTCTGCTTATGCCAAAGGATGAAAATGCAAAGCTGGCTTTGAGCCTAGGAATCTATGAACAGCAGGCAAGGATGAAGCACAAAACCATCTAGACAGAATAAACAAGAATGTAATGAGATAAGCTATTTATAGAGAGGCTACTATTAGGTTGTTAGGGGACTGAGCAGGCTGGTAATTTAAAAGCTGGACACTTTTTAGAAAAAACATTGAGGTTCCCTTCCCCACAGGAAGAACCTTGTTCCTGTTAGCATCTGAGGCCCAAGAGGAACTGTCTTTTCCTTTGTTGGTAAGTTCCAATATGAATTAAAATAAGACTCTTTTTACTTGATGTTCTCCTACTAACCACTGCAGTCCTGTGCTCTAGTTAGAATACTCCACCAGCAACAGACTGCACTGTGGATTTTGAGGTCAGAGACTCACAGTTACAGTCAGCGGGAGAATTAACTAGGGCTTAGGATTGTTATGAAAGAATTCTGTTTTCATTACATTAGCACTACGAGGGGGAAAAGATCAGGAATTCAGAATCTATAGAAAAGCGTATCAAATCATCTCTGGGGGAAATACAAGTTTCTCAGCAACAGTGACATCAACACACATCAGCACACTGAAAATTCAACTCAAATTGACCTTGTGAGCACTCAAACCAAGTGGCCACTTGGGAGACAGAGGTGGAAAAGGCACTTATACCACTGTCTCATGCCACCTGCCTTAAATAATGCAGCCAGTCCCTTCTGCCTTTTCAGGAGCCTCTTCCCCACTAGGAGGAAGTTCTGCCCTTTCTAGTTACATGCATTACTTTTCCTCTGTGTAAATCCCTAACATCATGGCTTATATTTGTAAAACGCTTTGTTAATTTCAAAATACTTTGAAATCTAAGAATCTTCTTCATGCTTTTCAACCACAATGGTATGGAGATCAATACGTTCATCCTAATTTTACAGATAAGAATCCTGAATAGGGGAGGTGACTTGTCTAAGGTCACAAACTAGACAGAATCAAGGTCTAAAATGGGAAGAACTTGGTCCCCAGACCCACAGCCCACTCTGCCCTTTTGCCTGATCATGTAAAAAGCCTGAAATTGACACATCATAAGAACTAAAGGCTCCATTTTCTTCCCTTGCACATGCAGGAGTAGTGTAAATTAAAGCTGTCTTCCCAGTGCATATTTTACACGTGATGCTTTCCAGCCTTAAATATTATCTGCTATAACCTCCTCGAGGATAGAGCCATGACCTCAGAGAAAAGATACAGTATATTAAGTTTCTCCTAGTCCTAAAACTGGATTTTCATTAAGGCCACTGCCTGATTCTTTTTTAGTACTGCCTCAGGCATACTGGAGTGAGCTTATTTTCCTGGTTAACAAGGACATCATTCAAAAGACAATTTGAATGTGGTCATTTAGGAGGTTTTTTTTTTCCAAAGCTACTGTTTGGATAACCTGCAGGGAAATCTTTAAAATACCCTGAAAATAAATGCCATTCCTAATCTGGCAGACACACAACACATATATATAGAACAGCAGATAATTCTGAGTGCATGTGTGTGCCTTTGTGTGTGTGTCTGTGTATGTCTGGAGGAAGAGGTGAAGGGTCCTTTGGGAAATAGCCTAGAAACTCTTATTAATTCATAAGCCAGTAAGTCAATTACCTATTTTCCATCCCTTCTGCAGTAGATTTAAGGAGTCTGAGGATATAGAGACAGACCAAGAAAAAAATCTAGAAGTCTGGTATAAATACTATTCAAAGAAACCTCTGAATTTGCCTTCTTCAAGTATTTGGTTCTGAGACACCCAGAAATGCTTGAGACATGTCAGACCATCAAGATATGGCTAACTCGACTCCATCAAGTTGCTTTCCACTTGCTGTGTGGGCAACCAAAATGTCACTGTGCGCACACACGTGTGCGTAGATATACAAAAGCCTCTCTCCCATTCTCATTCTGTGCACGTTTTCTCTGTCACATGCATGTTTAAGAGTATTTTTCTATTTGCATTTTTGTTGCTTCTTCTTTTTGAAAGGCCAATGGAAAAGGATTTAAAGGCAGCAGATTGCATAAAAAATCAATTTCACCAAATTGGCTTCAGTTTCCGTGTACGTGTACTTACGTGCATGCACACACAAACACACACGCATATTTACACACGTGAACTTCTTCCATCCCCCCTGTAGTAATCTAAATAATTAATAGCTGCTTTCTCTTAGGTCCTGTGAAAGAAGCATTCTTAGGCATTAGAATCGCCACCATTCTTCTGCCAAAATGCAACGAATTCCTCTTCAAAGCTGTGACCTTGTTGATTTTGCTCACTGCCAAATTTCACATCATGAAGAAAAAAAGCTTGATATTAAGAGTGATTAAATTTCAGGGAGAGCTGACAGAATGGTGTTCTTCAAAACTAAACTCTGCCAGTTTTGATGTCTCTAATTTATCCCAACAACCGTTTAGGTCTAAATGCCTCAATTTTTTTTTTTTTTTTTGCGGTACGCAGGCCTCTCACTGTTGTGGCCTCTCCCGTTGTGGAGCACAGGCTCGGGACACGCAGGCTCAGCGGCCATGGCTCACGGGCCAGCCGCTCCGCGGCATGTGGGATCTTCCCGGACCGGGGCACGAACCCGCGTCCCCTGCATCGGCAGGCGGACTCCCAACCACTGCGCCACCAGGGAAGCCCTCTAAATGCCTCAATTTTAATCACATTAACAGTATATTACAAAGAGACTGAACACCCAAAGAACTCCAGTTGCAAAATGAACTTGGCTCTTCCACATCCTCTCTGTTTGTAATGGTCAAACAGCTGCTAGCAAAGGTCATTTGCTGGAGCCAACCCTTTGGTAACTTCTCTCTGACTCCCTCTGCTTAGCCAGAGGCCTGGACCTGGGCATTTGTCCAGATACCAGAGGGGAAGTAAACACACCTACCACCCACCCAAGCAATAGCAAATGTACTGAGCTCCTAGTGTCGGCACTTAGCTCATCTCCAGTACTCACATTTTTCTTGCATTTGACTGGTGCTACAGACAATTAGCTGTATGAACTTAACCGACATCAATTCATACCAAGCCAGAGCCCAGGTCTGAATGGCATCATGCTCTAACCAGAGAGGCAACAGCAGTGCCCCCAAGAAACTGTGTGCTCCGGCTGCCCCTCCTGGGTCCGGCGAGATGTTAATGTATTAGGCCGTCGATGGGGTCAATGTGGAGATTTGTTCACACCGAGCCTGAGCCCTTGCCACTGTGCCAATTCCTTCGGTACTGTACTCGCATAAAGCTTCAGGAAAGCGGAATATTTAATGCAGATATTTTATTTGAAGCCAAGTGCTTCCGTTCTCCAGGGTCTACTTTCTGTCACCAGCCTACATCCTAGGAAACAGAAGAAACATTGTTTGGCCCTGCATAAGGTATTTTAGAAATAAAGCAATGTCTGTCTGTAGGGGGAGGTGAATGCTGAAACTAAATAGCTACAGTGGTCTGCGGAGCAAACATAAATAAATGTACAGACTCTTAAGACCTTAGCACAGAGAATACAGTCATGAGCTGTTCTGACAAGTCCAAAAAACGTCTCTGTCTCTCCTCTTTCCTATGATTTGGCACCTCCTTTACCCCATATTGATTTGGTCCTCATTTCCCTTGCAACAAAATTTGCCTTCTTATAAACATATCATATGATATTCTTTCCACAATGACTATTTCTAGCACATCTTCCTTCCTCCTAAATGATTTACAACTTTTTCTTTCCTACACTTTATTATTCCTCCTGAAAAACCAAAATCAAAAACAAAAATTTGACCAGCACAGCATAGAATATTGAATTTTCCCAGTTATCCAGGGAATGAAGACGAAGATGGTCATGGAGTTCTGTGCGGACGGCCACCTCTACAAGATGAATACTCCCAGAGCTCCTTTCAGCTTGAAGTCCTCATCTGTAAGTCTGTCTCATAACTGGATTGTTAATAACTGTTCCTCCCACATTTCCAGGTCCCTGTGGGTTGACGGGCTCCTTCCTACTGCTTCCAGTGAGTTTTCCCACATGATCAGCTACAGCTGAAAGCCAGGCGACTTCGAAGGGGAGATGCTGAATTCAGGCAACAGAATTGGGAGGAAGAAGGCCCATATCATTCTTGACACTTAAATCACACTTTATTTTTTAACATTGAAATTCTATCCAACGTTTCCTGGCTAGGCATTCCGTTCCATTTCAAGTGCTAAGCTCTTTCTCAAAGATAAATTCTAGATCACCTTATTCTCATCATCTTCACAAGGGTAAATGTTTCTGGTTGTAAAAGGGGCCATTTGAATAAAACATGTGTCTCCTTAGGTAAAACATATGTCCTCCCTATGGACTACATAGCAGGGTGCTATGTCCTTCTTCTGCTTTTTTCTCTCCTCTGGAGGAGTCATATTCTTTTGTTGGAAACCATGATTTTTTGAGAAATTAAAGCTGATTGAACTGTTTTCTCCTGATTATTAAGTGATCAGTACCCCAGATTTTCTGATTTTTTTTTCATTCACCACTACATAAATGAAATAACTTTCCTATAGTTTCAGAGTGCACACTCACTGAATGTGTTTAAATCAACCTTCACGTTGAGAAATCTCTCATTCCATCTCTGATGGAAGTGCTACGGTATTTCCATCAGAGCAGAGCAGTCCACCAACACCATGATGAACTCTTTGTCCTCTAGTTAGAAAAGACTGCTGACATTTGCACAGCATTCTACCTTTATCAAGGGCTTTCACACCCATGCCGGCATTTACAAGTTTGATATTATTAATATTTGTACTTTATGGATGAGGACACCAAACATTCCCAAGTAGACACCTACTGATTGCTCAAGTCACATGACTTTACATTCAAGTAGACCTTGCTCTAGCTTGGGATACATACAGACCCCATTCGAAACTGGTAGATATGTCCATACTTTCTTAGTTGGAGTGCCCTGAGAGAGGAGTCCTAATGGATGAGAAGCAGCAACAGCACAATCTGCCTTCACAACTGGCCAAGCATACACGTGCGCTTAGAAGTAAGTTTTGATTAAATGGTGCTATAATGATTGGCCCCCAAATCTCTAACATTTATGATGATGAATCCTACACTGTGGTACACTAGTCTTTAAATTTTAAATTGAATTTGGGTAAAAGCAGTTACCATTCTTATTAAATTATTTTTGACAAAAACATTTTATAAACAAACAAGCATCTAAATAAATACTTGTTTTAACTTCTAATTTATGAATCATTTAAGAAATGCACACAATTCATGGCAATTTTTCCCCCTCTAGATGATTTTATCTATACTTTTACATCTTCAAGAAAATTTTCAATAATTTATAACCACATTTTATAAAGTTGCTTTGCTGCTAGAGCCAACATAAATGTGTATGTGATTTATCGTCACAATATTTTATTTCTTTCTTTACCCATATGAGGTCTGGTTTCCCAAGAGGACTGTTCTACCATAAGTGGATAGTCTGATAATTCTATTGAAGTATACAAAAATATTAATATTTTTTCTAAAATAAAAAATAAATGTATTGAAGGCAGTTTTCAATGTACAGTTTGTTAGAGGTACACACAAGTGGTTTGTTCTCATCCTGAGAGGAGACCCAAAATATGGCCACCTGACTTGAAAAATAAATAAAAACTCCCACTGCTCTAAGGGGCCCCAATGCAGAAAGAAGTTTATACTCAATGCATTCAGCTAATCAACAGCATATCATTGATAGAAACATTCTTTGTATAGAGCCATCAAAATAATCCCATCGGCACAGAGTTGTGGGCATTAGAGCATCACCTGGATGAGCCACAGAAAGATGACACCCCACACAGACCAGGGAGAGAAGGATGGCCGGGGCAGACCTGCAAAGAAAGTGGGGTGCGGCCTAAGCATTGCTCACTTCCCTCCCCTGCCACCCCTCCCATGAATACTCAGGGGTCCTGCATCCACATGCCGCCCATGCCCACCTCCTAAACATCATCCCGTTTCTGCTCTGATTCTCCTCTCTCCTTTAGATGGTAGTCCTGGAGGCAACTGCAGGCAATTTTCTGGCTCCTTAGAAAACAGTCTATGCGATGAAGCCCTCCAAGGGGTTCCTGATTGATCATGGGGTCAACTGATTCTTTGCCCCTGATCACAGACTCCCCATGAAATGCAGCGCTTTAGCCCAAAGTCTTAGCCCAAAGTCTTAGCCCAAAGTGCTGACAGGGGTAGAGAGAGTTTTTGACTGATAACCTTGGTAGCTGTGGTGTAGCAAGAAAGCTCTAAAAGAATCTGGAGGTCTGGGTTCAAGACCTAGCTTACCATCAAGCAACTTTCCTCACTTTAGATCTAAAAGTCACTTGACCTGCCTGTGCCTTCATGTTTCCAGCTAAGAAATGAAGATTTAAAGGTTGTTTTGTGAGACAAAAAAGCAGACTGTCCATTATCTAGATTATTGCCAGCATTACAGGAGTTTAAAATCATTTTTGCAGCTCTCGTACATTTATTGTGCATGCCATAAATCAGCCACACTAGTATTGCTTTCATATATCAATGATATCAAATGTCCAAAGCAAATCAGAATAAATTAATTTTCACCTTTTTTTCTATTTCTTTCAAAAACAAAGATTCATATATAACTACTACTGTCAAATGTATGTTTTGCCCTTACAGTTTGGTCCTTGTTAAAGGACTAGGAAAATGCAGATGCATGCGAAGAGGAGCTTCTGTGTCCTGTGTCTCCCCACCCGCGCTGGTAGCCAGGGGCGGATGCAATGCACGGTGGATGCGGCAAAGCTTGCGCGCCAGGCAGCGGAGATTCCCCTGCGAGCTCTGCTGGCTCCCAGGCCTGTTTCTTCCCCAGCTGTGCAGTTCAAAACTGCTGACTCATGTTCTTGCTCCAAGCCTAATGACCATGAACACACTCTGATTTTCTTCTTCAGGCACATTTTCTTGGTAACCAGGCGGATGATGTGCTAATGCAAATTGGCAGACTTGAACTGAAACTACAAAAACTGGATCTGCCACGTGGAAGAACAAAGGACAAAAGAGACTTCAAGGCTGCCCTTTTGCATTGGGTTTCCATTTCTGTTGCAATGGCACACAGTAAGTGCTCAACAAAGATGGGGTATTGAGGGGAGGCCTGTGGTGACCACTGGGATTTTAAAACATGATGAGCAGTCATTCTTTTTATTTAAAATAAATTTCCTTTGAGTCCTTTTAGTAACCTTGCTTTCAGAGACTCTCTGCTAATTTTTCTTTTTGTGTGGAGTAGCTCTGGGTCAGCAGCCTCTACTGAATTCAGTGAGGTAGAAAATTCAAAATTCGCCTTTTCTCAAAATCCATCTTGGCCACAACCTGGCCGCATCTTGCTTCTGAGTCATCCAGCAAAGGTTCATTGGAGGTCACCCTAGTTCTGTGGACTGATTTGGAGCTTTAATGTATAGCTGTTGAAATAAGGTTTAATCTCTTCTTGTCAGCTGGCTGTATGATACAATAATATTGTCCTGTGTTGCTGCACAAGTGATTAAAGCACAAGAGCACAGCAAGTCCTGCTTTACTACAGCCGTCTCACAGGAAAGCACAGAAGATGCTGCAGAAAGAACGAGCCTCCTGCAACATACAGATATTCCCAGAAAGACAATTCCGAATCCAGCTTATTAGTGCCTGAGTTTTCATTGCACTGCTGAGTAGAATGCCAGGGCTGTGGGCTCCTGCTTTATTAAGGCTCTCTTCTATCTGACTGAGACTCACTTATTTTCTGACCATGGACTTGGAATTTACTGTAAAGTGAGTGAACTGATGTGAACCAATCGAAATTCTGCAAGCAAATTCAGCTCAGATTTGCAGTTGTTGTTTCTATTCTGAAATGAGCTTTTTCTTTATTATCCAGGAACTTGTCAGTTTGGTGAGTCAGGGTGAGTCTATTTTAACATGTTAAAATTAGTAATAAATAGTAAATAAATCACCTTAGGTAATTTCATGCCGAAAGCCAAACCTCCTGCTGATGAAAAGATGTTTGGTTTCAACTGGAAAGGTCACGTCTCCGTTACTCTGCTAAGCTGATTTTAAAAGTGATGTGGCGATAAGCATAGAAGAGGGTGGAGAAATTCCTTACAAAGCAAAATGAAGATGAGGACTTTTTCATCACAAAGGAGTAAGATTCAAAGCAAAGTCCTACAAAAGAGGTCATTTTAAGATACAGAGAATTAAAGGCTGGCTAAATGGGTTTAAGTTTTTTATTAACAGCTTATAAATGGTTGTTTTCTTAATCAGTTAAGCACCTAGAACAATCTTGAGGTGGTTATTACTACTCTATAATGAAAATACTAGAAATGAGAATTTTATTTTCTCTTCTGTACTGTAGAATGCCAAATCTTAATGTCATCCAAACTAAATGCCAACTTTATCTTTTGAAGTGATTCAGAGCCAACCGTCTAGCCATAAACCTATACTGTTTATAAGGATGGTCGTCAGATTAGTCCCAGAGCTCTCACTGGATAAAGATCCAGGAGGAAGCAGCCACAATCGCTCCCAGTCCCCAGGGCTGTCACTCAGTGGCACTGCGGGCAGTATCTGAAGGCCAATCACCATGAACCTGGAGTGTTCTGAGCACCATCCACAAGGAGTGTCCAGAGTGAAAGCGTCCAGACTGGAAGTTGAAAGGAGGAAGTTGTATTAGAGTTACCATCTCCACTATACAGATGAAAAAAGTGAGCAAATCGGTACCTCCTCCACATTCCAACAACCAGCTGAACTAGAATCCATCTTTTCTGCCCTTGTGCCTTAAGTTGGACATCCATCAGACCATGCCACTTCTTTTGGGGAAGGGAAAAGAAGAGATAGAAAACTGGATAAACAAGCACAAAAGCTGAATTTTGAGGTTAAAGAGAAAGCCAAGTTGACACAATAGGAGTAATTTTCCAATGATCTGTTGTTTGAAGATTGAGGAGTTCTTCCAGGGAAGAACCAAGAAATGAATTCCATTTAAAAAGTAATGTTTGACTCAGAGCAAGGATATTGAACAAAATTCTGAAAAGTTGATCCCGACATGTATTTCCTTCTTCTGGGTTAGGAAAGGAATTAAATTCCTTATTCTTCCCCACTAAATGAAAGGCTAATTCAGTCCTTCACAAGTGTGTTCTCATATCCCAAGTGGTTGAACAGCAACAGCTGATTAACATGGAAATGGTCAAACACCATGTGTTTCATAAAACAAAAAAATGACTAATAAAAGAAAAATGTCTTGGATTGAGATTTTGCTTGCTTTCAGACAGAATATGTGAGAAAAGAAAGAATAATAAAGGCCAAGATTAGGAAAAGATGGCAACAAGAGAGGACAGGGCAGACCTAGCCTTGGCCTAGGAGCACTGACCTCTCTGATCTTGCCCTTGACAATGGTCACCTTGAGATTCTCTGTGCCCAAGTCCAGTGAATATATTATTCCCTGAAAGCTCTTGTTCCCATTAGAGTATTGGAGCTGTGGCCCAGCTCCATTCAGGAACCCCCAACCCAAGCCCAAGTTTTAAAAAAATGTAGAAATGTAACAACTGAAACTGCCCACTAGGTAAGGGTTACTAAAATTAACTCTGGGCAACTGACCAAGATGTGGGAAAGAGCAAGTACTTATTGAGCATTTTATTGAGCAAGTACTATATGTCAGTTATCATACCAGAAACTCTACCTGTTTTCTCACTGAATGTTAAGAAGCATGTAAGATCTGGAACTATCCCCATTTTACTAGAAACTGAGAATCAGGGAGGTTCAGTTCCTTCCTCAAGATCATACAGTTATAAGTGAAATGACTGGGATTCATTTCCAGGTGGGTTTTAATTTCCAACGAATAAAGACACAAGTAGAATTTCAGCACATATAGTACTGTATGCAAATATTTCAAAATGCATGATGACTAACTAACATCTTTGTTATGAAATTGTAATGGATTATCACAGGACAGAACTTAATAAGGCAAAATTTTCCATTAACATATCTGTAATTTTAAGTACAGTGAAATATCGACAAGTAATTATTCATGAGCAGAGTCAGAGAAGAGGAACACATCAGAATCACTTGAACAACCTGTTCAAGCATGTCTCCCATGCCTCTCCCCTCCCCAGCCCACTTCACTTCTCTTGGTCAATGTTATTGGGATAATGTGTTCTTATTTCTTAGAAATGCTGGGACAAGAAAGATGTGACACCACTTTGTAAATGTCCACACAAGCAAATGTTTCTATGCTTCTTCGTTATCCTTTATACTTCAAGTAAAGAAATTTCTAGATGAACACATTCTCAAGTTTTTTAGGTCATTATATGTTTTGGTAGTTAATTCATATCACATACAATTTTACATGTAACCAATATTCTCACAAAATATGAATATTTACATCTCTCATTTGCTTCACTGACATAGTCTGCATGTACACATATACTAACAGCATCACTGATGTCCTGATTAGATCAAAAATAGAGAAAATTAGTTCAACAGAAAATATCAAAATTCCTAAAGACAGTACAGGAAGTGATTTCAATGGATCTGGCTACTATCATCATCTATTCACTAATTTATTCATCTATTTACTACCAAGTACCTGCAACATGCCAAGTGGTTGGCTTTTACCAGCTAAAGTAGAATTTACCCCCTTATTGAGATAATAATTATTTACTTATGTTGGAGAAACCTCTTTCAGAACAAGGATGCACTAAATGATACTGAAGATGTTCTGAAATATTAGAGTAACTGTTGTTTTACTCTTGAGTGACTCTGTTTATTGGAAATAAAGCATTCATGCTTTTCAGGTGACACTTTCCAGATGTCAGCAATTAGTATTAATTATTAATAATTATTTAAGTCACTATCACTTATCTTGCTATGTAGGCTGAAATTTGAATGATATTGGGTTGTTTAAACTCTAATGAAAACATGGACCAAGCGTAAATGGTCCTTATATTTGGAGTCTAAATGGGCCCTTTAGACTCCAAACACCTTAATGGTGCTTTTTTGGGAAATTCATAGTAAAACTCATCTGTAGGTGAATCTATACCAGTAGCCTGCACTATACTACCCAGGACACCAGAAGAATGAGAAGGCACCTGGGAATGGGAATCTTAAGGCCTGCATCCAAATCTCAGTTTGCAAGTTTTGGAACCATAAAGAAGTCACTCATCTCTCTAAGTTACAGCTACTTCATCTGTAGAGAAAACAATGGCTTTGCCCATATCATTGGGATATTATAAAGATCAAATAATCTAGGGTTTGTGAAAATGTTGCAGAAACAGTAAAATGATATATTAATATAAAATATTAATTTTGTGAAAATGCTTTAGGAACATTAAAATGAAATATTAATATAAAGTATTAGTTTTGCTATTAGACCTTAAAATTTTATTTTTGATTTTATAATCATATTTAGGTTTATTTAATATAATCTACTTGCTCATTATAAACAATCTACAAGATTCAGAGAGGAAGTAATCTTGTATAAAGGCAAGAACTCAAGGCTGGAATTGGCTGAAATTGAATCTCAGTTAGAGAATTTATTGGCCAAGATCCCTTGGCCATGTTGCTTCTCTGAACCTGTTACTTCATCCATAAAGCATACATAACAATACCTACTTATGTTAAAGGATAGAATGCAAAGCATGTGGTTCAGTTGCTTACAACATAGATTCAATTAATGAGAATTACTTGTAATACTACAAAGTTATAATAGTCTTTGTTCTCTTCACTAACCATAGTTATGAATGCCCATATGACTCAAGGATTGTATCATATTCTTCTAGTTTTGTGGTCTCTTTATTTTGCTTTTCTCATCCCCTTCCAGAAGCAGAGGATTTGCAACTACCGTAACTGTTAGGTGATTAACAAGTTAGTGTTACAGTTATTTTTTGTGCTAGAGTTTATATGCCACTGAGATACCTGAACAGTGAGTCTGGTTTGAAAGATAAAGCAAGGAGAGGGTCACGCATGGTGGGAGACACGTTCTTGTCAAGGTGACTCTTATCAAGGTTACAGCCTTACTTTTTTGTATTTTCTTTTTCTTGAAATGAGTATTTTGAAAATATTATCCCACCTGGAAGAATCTGGTAATTAGTAAAAGGAAGGCCTGTCTGAGAAATAAAATGCTGCTGCAAAGAATCTGACTTAGTATCATGACTTTTAATCATTTTTAATATAGAATTTTATAGCTCATCAAGGGGTAAGCCAGTCTATCATAAGAAGTTGTCTTTTTGTTCATTTTAGAAATGTCCCTGCTGTTATTGTGTGTATGCTTTTGAAAACTCAACACAGTTTAAATGAAAGAGGGCTGATGCTCTGTTCTCTTCCTCCTCCTCCTGTCCAAGTTCATTGTCTTTTCCCTAAAAGTCCCTCTCACAGTTTTACCAATTCCTTCCTGCAACCCATATTAATGAGTGTCATAGCTTAGAACAATCATATTTTCATATTAAATTTATAGTTCAGCTAATGTGATGGGATGATCTGCATGCCAGAATCTCTTAGTTTCTTTTCCTTTCCTTTACACAACTGCAGACTGGAACCAAATGCTCAGTCAAATATCTTTCTTATGTAACTAACTGGAGGTGAGTGTTTTCCGGTTGCTCTTTTCCCTTTCACCATTATTCTCTGTCTCCCTCTGTATTTATAGAACCAGCTTTAATTATAATTTACCAGGGTGCTGAGGGCACATCAGTGATTCTCCAGATGGCTCAAACCAACCCGTGAGAGTACATTTCATTTCACATTTGATCTTAGAATAGCCAAAATGTTCCTAGCAAGCACTGACTAAGCAGTTGACCTGTCTATTTGCAGTTAGTTTCCATTTACCTGCCTTCTGATCACAAATACTAATATTCCTTGATATTATGGGCCCCCTACACATCTCTCTATATTTTCCCCTTTTAGATTTTCCTTTATGCTTAAGCTGTGGATCAACAGGAGGGAAGCCTTCAGTTTAATATATATATACATATTTCATTATTTAAACAAGCTTTTCTTTCCAACATATGTTACAGCTTCTGTAATGAAGGTCTTAAACTTAATGTCAAAGAGTGCTGGGTATTTATTCTAAAAGCATTTCTGAGAAAGTGAAAAGCATATCTATAAACAAATGAAGAAAAAAGAAAGATGGGGAAGAGAAAGGTATTGTTTTACATGTTCTTCCATTTCCTCTGAACAAATTCCCTGCTGAAGTGTTTAAAATAGTTATATAATACCAATTAGACTACTATAACCAAGAACTCATCCCATCAGTACAGATTCTGCGTTTCTTTAATTCCAAAATAATAGCAAGTAAGTGCTCCAGAATGATCCTAAGAAAATAAGGCAGTGATGGTAAAGTGTTTATTAGAAAAGGTAATTTGTGTATATATACATATATGTGTACATATATATTATATATATATTATATGTATACATTGTAGGGAGCAGTACAGGATAAAAGATTCTCATCCCATTGCCTTTTCTGGTCTAAAACCAACTAAATAAAACAGAATAATATATTATTATAGGTGAAAATATTCTTTCTAAGTTTATTTGAACTCTCAAAATTTTTTTATTAGGCCAAATTAGAACTATGGAAATGGAAATACTATGACAATTCTGACAGAATTTAAGAATGTTAGGATGTTTATGTTCATTTGTAAGTAAACATAAAAGTTTTAGTTTTCAATACTATTCTGAGTATTCATGGTAATTCTACTCTACCATTTACTCACTTAGTTTTTCACCTGACTGCCTCCTGTGTCCAGCACTATGAATGTGTCTTGGGGGTAGGAGTAGGTAAGAGGAAAATTAAAGGAATGTTGAGAAAATTTCAGACAGAGAGTATCAAATGAATGGGGAGATGAAGCAACCTGCTTCATATGGTGATTATCTTAGTTACTTCCTGGCATAAGAAGAGGGTCACAGTTGATGTAGATGGGGAAACAGAATGTAGATGGCTTTCTATGCCATACTCCGGAACTTGGATTTTTGTCCCTTTTCGGTAGGTAAATGGGAAAAATGATATAATTTGAGTGGGTGAGTATCATCACATATTATTGAATTTCCTTAGATATTCACAATAGCTGCAGTGTGAAGGGTGTCATGAGAGGGTGTGAAACTACAGACAAATACATATTAGGAGACCATAGCCATAGTCAAAGATGAGAAGGGCCTGAATTAAGACTAGAAATGTAGTAATTTAAAAAGGTATAATTTACAAGACTTAGAGATGATTAAATACCAGAATTGAAGGAAAGATACAAGTCTAGGGTGACTCGGCTTTTTGGCTTGAACAGCTTGGTGAATTTCCAAAATGAGGACTGCAGGAGGAAAAGTAGGTTTGTGGAAGATGATGAGGTCATTTTGGGACATGTTGTGAAACACGTCTCAGAGGCAGATAGTTGAGACTCATAAGTCTTAAGCTCAGGAAGGAGAAGCCTAAGATGGATATGGATAAAAAGATTTGTTTGTCAGATCTGAGAGTCATCAGCATAGGTGACTATTGAAACCCAGAGAGTTAGAGCTTGCCCAGAGAGCCTCACTGGATGAAAAGGTCCCAATAGCAGAGCCCTGGAGAACACAAATACTTAAACCATTATTAGAAGAAGAGAAATTTAAAAAGAAAGATTTTTTAAATAGGAAAGAGGACTACGAGAAGAGAGTCATGATTCAGAAGGGAAGGGAAAAAACAATTTCAAAATTAAATAAGATGAGGACTGAATGATAACACTGTCTTTGCCCATAATTATGTCATTGGTAACTTTGCCAGAGCTAATTAGTATAGTAGATTGCAGAGGCTATGACCAGTAAAATTTAATATGCACCAATTTTATCAATAGATCAAGTCATCACTTCTAAAAATTATACAGAAATAAGTTATTCAAAAGAATAGTTCATTTAAAAATGAAAAAGTGTTTGCATATGCAACATTAAAAATTGATTTAGAAATTACATTTTCTAGAAGAAAATTCCTTCACTTTAAAAAAAATTCTGATTAATTATATTTGGGGAATATGAAGCCCCACCTTTGGCCATCATGGATCAACTGATGCAGGACTAGTTCTCCTGCTGTACACAACTAGAAAGCTAAACAAAATATATAAAATAATGTTTTCAGACATTGGACAGTAGGCAACGTAAGGCAGTGTCCTTAGGGAAGGAAAACAAGAAAAAGGTAAGTCCTGTGATGACCTAGGCTTTCTGGCAATGGCAGAGGCAGAGGCAGCAAGACGAATCCTAATCAGAGAAGATTTGTAGAAGTTGAGGTGTTTGGAGTGGCAGGACAGAATAATGGAGAGAAGGGAGTACACATAGCACGAGCTCGAGAAAACTGCACAGGGCTATCCTTGAGACTTTGGTGTACTACAAAATTGTCCATGCCTAGGGACACTTTGCAAGGTTACAAGATAACTACCAGGGAACTATAAAGTCAACAACTATTGGAGCTTACACAGAACTGGACTACATTTAAGTTTCAACCAATCAGAGTGAAGAGACTTCAATGCATACTCTGAATATTCAGTAGAGATCAGAGAAAGGCCATGACATACGATAAGGCCTAACCTCACGGGACAGTAAAAGATGCTCTAGACCAGCCCAAACTAAGCTTAAAAACAAACATTGAAAAGATCTAGCCAATTTCCAAGTAAGTAGATTTCTGACCAAAACAAACTCAATACTCTTTAAAGGAAGACAATAAAATCCAGAGTGTCAACAATTAAACATTCAAAATGTCCAGCATCTGATTAAAAAACTACTAGATATGCAAAGAAGCAGGGAAACATGACCCATAACTATAAGAAAAATCAATTAATAGAAATAGGCCCAGAAATTACTGAGGTAATGGGATCAGTAGACAAGGTCTTCAACGGTTTTATAAATACATTCAAGGATTTAAAGGAGGAACAAAATGAGAAGAGAAATTGAAACTATTAAAACAATCAAATGGAATTTCTTGCATTGAAAAACCCAATAAGTGAAATTGAAAATTCACTGGATAAACTTAAAATCAGATTAGATACTGCAGAAGATCACTGAACTTAAAAGCAGAACAATAGTTAGACTTTAAATAGAAACACATTGAGATTTATACCAATAACTTTGATACTTTAGACGAAATGAAATTCCTTGAGAAACCTAAACTGCCAAAGCTGACATAAGAAAATCCAAATTGTTCTGTCGATTAAAAAAATTAAAGAAATTGAAACCTCAATTTAAAACCTTCTCACAAAAACAGAAAAATGTAGGTATGGATGGCTTCACAAAATTTTACCCAATCGTACATATGTTCTTTAAGAAAATAGAATAGGCAACACTTCTCAACAATTACAAGACAGTAAGAATCATTTCAACACAGACTTACACCAGTTCTTAAGAAGAGGAGATCTTGGGAATTCCCTGGTGGTCCAGTGGTTAGGACTCTGTGCTTCCACTGTAGGGGGCACGGGTTGATCCCTGGTCAGGAACTAAGATCCTGCATGCTCCGTGGTGTGGCAGGGGTGGGGTGCAGGGGTGGAGGAAGAAGATATCTTTTCTGGATATTATGATGAGGAATAGCGCTATAGAGAACCTGAGAGTAAAACCTATATTTAAAGGATTTCAATAGGTGGGGAAAGAGTCATTCTAACTTGGGGGAATGACATAATATGATATGAAGCAAGGAAGCATATGTGCGTGGAACAGTTAGTACAATATGACGATATCATCTGGGTTCATTTCAGAGACTTTTAGGGCTGGGCTTAAAACATAGATGATGTCATAACCATGGACCAACTTCAGTTCCAAGTGAGAGAGTTTGGATTTTATTCCATAAGTATTTGCTAAGTCAATGAAAGTTTCTGAGCATGAGAGTGGCACAGTCAAATAGAAAGTCTGAAATCTTGATCTCATAAAAGCTATTTGGACTGGAGGGAAGAAAGTTCAGTGACAGAGAAAATAGAAAAAATCCTGCAATGGCTTGGTATGGTTCTTTGGGAGTGGAAAGAAAGACACAGTGCCCAGAGGAACCTCAGGGTAGATTCAATGGACAGTAGCCACAAAACTAATCACATTTTCTAAATATTAAGATTAAAAATATATAAGCTACTGCAGACTATACTTTCTAAGCTCAGACAGAACCTCAAATGGGGTGGAATTTTACTAGTAAAACCTTACCTATATGAGAAGATAAATATTATTTCCATTTATGTTATGTTCTTGGTCTTAGAAATGTAAGTTCCATTTATGCCAAGCTTCATGAAAATTATATTTTAGGGAAGAGTCATGAAGCTCTCTCCCACAATGTTTAAACATGAAGCTAGTTTCAAGTAAATTTATAATGGGAAGCAACTGACTTATATACACTGTACGTTCACCAGATTTTAATTGATTCTAGGGAGTCTGATGATTTGAAAATGATCAAGGCTGATTAAGTCAGATATATTTGATGTCATCCCTAGTTTTATTTTTTTTGCTCTCAACATGGAATATGACTAATGCATTTTTCTCTCCTCAATTAACCAAAGTTCATGTACACAAATCTCTGAGGTAGCTTCTAATCCCCTGTGTTTCTCTAGTGAATGTTGTCTAGGACAAAGGCAGACAAGAATTTGATATGTTGTCATTTAGCAGCAGTAAATAAACCACAGTAGAGAAAGCAGCAATTAACATTGTGAATCTGTTAATACCACAAGTGATATAAAAGAAGTTTTATGACAGTCAGTCTGGAGAAAAACTCGCTATTTCCATGTTAGTTTTCTTCAAACAAAAATCAAAACAAACAAAAAGTGCTTAATAAATAAATCGTTAAGACATGCAGGACTTTTTGAATATTTTAAGAGTTTGTTCGTTTGGCTGTATATAGAGAACATTCACTCGCCCATTTGTCCGTTTATTCACCAAGCATATGTTGAACATTGCTCTCTCTTGGACACTGCAGTGGTTTGAAGTGAGTGAGATCCAGAGTCCGCCACAAAGGGAAGAACAACATGTACTCATATGACTCCAAAAAATTACTATAGGCAATACTACAAGCAAAAGCTTCCCTTAAAACATTTCTCTTTGCTTGCAAACAATGATTCTCAAACATCGTGGAAACGAAAGACTGCAGAAAATCCTAAAGTTTCTGTTTTACTATTCATATCAAGCCTTATAAATTTTAAATATTTTCCCTGCCTGGTGCAAACGTCCTCTCCTTAAGAATTAATATTGCACAAAGCTAGTGAGCATTTACTGTCTGACAGATAAGATTGTGGTAAGACCTGCCCCTTCCCTGGAAAAACTCACAGTTAATTGTTGGACACCTCCTATTTGCATTGGAGCCCTTGGAAGCCAAGTGGGGAGGGTTATGAAAGCACCAGATGCTTAGCCTGAGGCAGGAGAGGGAATGGCCAATGGACATCCCACAAGGAGTTCTCAGTGCGGAGAGGGAGGTAGACATGTCACACAGGATTATACATCACACGGCACGTGTTCTAAGAGAGGTGTGTGCGGGAGTCAAAGAAGGTTCATAGGAAGACTGAATGACTTTACCAGGGTGGGGAGTGAGGTCAGAGAAAAGATATGTCTGAGGAGACAGCGCCTAAAGAACAGGTGGATCACCAGGCAGCAAAGGGGTTATAGTTGATTTCCAAAGTGTTCAAAAGGGTAAAATGCTCCAAGCATTTTAAATAAGGAATAAAACATTTTATTTTACTATTAAAGATAAAATATTTCAAGAAATTATCCAAATAACAGACTCTTTTCTGCCATGAGTTTGAATTGATAACAGACCACCCACAAGGCACCAAGAGTAATGAGAAACGGGGGGAGAGGACCTCTCTGCAGGAGAGAGCAATTAATGAGCTCCTGTCAGGCAGTACTGTTTTTTGCTTACATCTTTTCATTGAGTTTTCAAAACAACGCTGTCTGGTATTTTGCCCATTTACAGATGAGAAAACAGAGAGCATATCTGTCATCAGTAAGAGGTAAATCTAAAATCTGAATCCAGAGAAGTTTGTTTCCAAAGTTCATGCTCTTTATTAGAGGGCACTGTTTGCTTCTTTCACCCTGACCTTTTCACTCGAACCTCTTCAGGAAATACAGATATGAAAGTTCCATCAAGGACCTAAAAGAGCTTCCTGTACCAATGCCCAGCAAACCCTTGCTCAGTGTTGGACAGTGGAACATTGGGAGAAAAGAGTCATGAGATTACCAAGTCTCTCTTCCCCCTGCATTCTCTTGGTCTTGGTAAGAGTTGGAGCAAGGTGTTCCTTTTGCTGCTGTATGTCTTCAGCTCTGGAGATCTGGATAAGGATCAGAGAACCAGGGAGGACAAAAGAAAAGGGGCTACTTAGGACTCGGGTATGCATAAGGCTTTAAGAGAAAGGGGAAAAGATCCTGGGGTTTCTATATTGCCCAACTGAGTTCTCTAGGGCAGAAGGTAAAGAAAGTCTCAAAGCAAAAGCCCCAGGTAGGAGAAAGTCTGAATTTACTGGTATTAGCACCTAAGCACAACTGTAGTTGGCTGGATAAAGCACAGGTCTCATAGAGCTGAGGGTTCCATGGTGTACATCATCAGAGGTAGGGACTGTTGCAGCAGCAGAGACACATGCAGCCAGTCTTCCCAATCCTTCCTAGCATCCTAAAGAGAACTAGAATAATGGAAAGTTCAGGTCTTTGGAAAGGAGACCTACCCAGCTGGAACATCAGAAGGGAGAAGGAAAAGTGTGCATCGGAACCAGTACTGAGCAGAGATCCAAAGAAGTGGTAAATGTCAAGGAAATTCATGAGAGTGATGCCCATCTGCCCATCCCTAGTTAAGGGTAGATTGTTTTCATTCCCTCTGATCTGGGCTCTTACTCTCCTTTCTCCAGCATTCTCCTCCCTCTCCTCTTAACCAGGACCAGGATTCTGCTCTGAAGTCTTCAACAGCTTCTTTTTGCTTACAGAATGAGCCAGGCTCTACAATGTGGCACATTCAGTATGCTCTACAGTGCGGCACAACTTCTTTTTCCTGACTGGTCTTCTACTCTTACTACAGGAACTCTCCACCACATTAAATTTGTATGTATCCCATTCCTAAACAATTTTTCTCCTATCCCACCCTCATGTTTTTTCTCTCTGTATTACCTCTATGCAAATGCCTCTCTTTTATTTCCCACTCTCTTTTTCTCTCTGAACCTTATTCACGGTATGGAGCACACAAAAGTTGTCCCATGGAACCTGCAGTGGGGTTACACATTATGTCTTATCTCCTGTATATTTTGTAAACTCTCGAAGGCCAATAAAATATCCATATAACCCATTATTCCAGGGCATAATTCCTTGTACATAGTAGGCAGTTAATATGTAACTCATAAACGAAAATATTAGAAAGAAATAATGACTAGATTAACTAAGTGAGCTGAAAGGGTCATTTGCCAGCATCTAGCCCAATGCCTTCCTTTTAGCGATGAGAAACTGAATCCCAAGGAAGTTAATGATCTCGATCTGCACAATAACTAGTTGAGCCACAGCCAGGACCAAGAGTAATAGCTAACCTCATTTGATTACCTACCATGTATCAGGCTCAGCTATAAGACTTTACCTGTTTTGACTTTTTCAAACTTTTAACAATAATATGAGGTACTTAATAGCTCATTTGATAGGAAAATAGAGTCACACAAAGACTGAGTAATACGTGCCAATCAAATAGCTTTGTAAATAGCAGAATAAAGATTTGACCACACAGACTTATTCCATAGTACTGGTATTTAACCATGACTCCACTCAATTGAACCTCTGTTAATCTAGCCCCCATTCTTCTATGCCATTCCATCTCCATTTGTTAGCTCAGTAGGGCATAAAGATATTGCCTGACCCAGGTTCTTGCTATAAAATGAAAGGCTTGGAAAAATCACACCCATATAGGCATTCACTGGTATCACTGATAAAGCTAATTAAAACATGAGGTTGGACGAGGGGTAAGAGTAATCTTCCTCCCCACAGATACACCAGAAATACATCTACACGTGGAACAACTCCTACAGAACACCTACTGAACGCTGGCAGAAGACCTCAGACCTCCCCAAAGGCAAGATACTCCCCACGTACCTGGGTAGGGCAAAAGAAAAAAGAATAAACAGAGACAAAAGGATAGGGACGGGACCTGCACCAGTGGGAGTGAACTGTGAAGGAGGAAAGGTTTCCACACACTAGGAAGCCCCGTTGCAGGCAGGGACTGTGGGTGGCAGAGGGGGAAAGCTTCGGAGCTTCGGAGCCCCGGAGAAGAGCACAGCAACAGGGGTGCAGAGGGCAAAGCGGAGAGATTCCCGCACAGAGGATCAGGGCCGACCGGCACTCACCAGCCCGAGAGGCTTGTCTGCTACCCCGCCGGGGCGGGCAGGGCTGGGAGCTGACGCTCGGGCTTCGGGCTTCGGTAGGATCCCAGGGGGAGGACTGGGGTTGGAGGCATGCACACAGCCTGAAGGGGTTAGTGCACCACGGCTAGCCAAGCGGGAATCCAGGAAAAGGTCTGGACCTGCCGAAGAGGCAAGCGACTTTCTCTTCCCTCTTTGTTTCCTGGTGCGTGAGGAGAGAGGTTTAAGAGCGCTGCATAAAGGAGCTCCAGAGACAGGAGCGAGCACTGGCTAAAAGCGCGGACCCCAGAGACGGGCATGAGACGCTAAGGCTGCTGCTGCCGCCACCAAGGGGCCTGTGTGCGAGCACAGGTCACTATCCACACCCCGTTTCCGGGGAGCCTGTGCAGCCCGCCACTTCCAGGTTCCCGGGATGCAGGGACAACTTCCCCAGGAGAGCGCACGGCGGGCCTCAGGCTGGTGCAACGTCACGCCAGCCTCTGCCGCCACAGGCCCGCCCCGCACTCCGTACCCCTCCCTCCCCCCGGCCTGAGTGAGCCAGAGCCTCCGAATCACCTGTTCCTTTAAGCCCGTCCTGTCTGAGCGAAGAACAGACGCCCTCCGCCGAACTACACACAGAGGCGGGGCCAAATCCAAAGCTGAGCCCCGGGAGATGTGCGAACAAAGAAGAGAAAGGGAAATCCCTCCCAGCAGCCTCAGAAGCAGCGGATTACAGCTCCACAATCAACTTGATGTACCCTGCATCTGTGGAATACATGAATAGACAAGGAATCATCCCAAATTAAGGAGGTGGACTTTGAGAGCAAGATTTATGATTTTATCCCCTTTTCCTCTTTTTGTGAGCGTACATGTATGCTTCTGTAGCAGAGTTTGTCTGTATAGCTTTGTTTCCACCATTTGTCCTAGGGTTCTATCTGTCCATTTTTTTGTTTTTCTTTTTCTTTTCTTTAAAAAAATTTTTCTCTTAATAATTATTTTTTTATTTTAATTATTTTATTTTACCTTCTTTCTTTCTTTCTTTCCTTCGCTCCTTCCTTCTTTCATTTCTTCCTCCCTCCCTCCCTACTATCTATTTTTTCTTTCCTTCCTTCCTTCTTTCTTTCTTTCTTTTTCTTTCATTTTCTCACATTTATTCTGAGCCGTGTGGATGAAAGGCTCTTGGTGCTACAGCCAGGAGTCAGTGCTGTGCCTCTGAGGTGAGAGAGCCAACTTCAGTCCACTGGTCCACAAGAGACCTCCCAGCTCCACATAATATCAAACGGTGAAAATCTCCCAGAGATCTCTATCTCAACACCAGCACCCAGCTTCACTCAACGACCAGCAAGCTACAGTGCTGGACATCCTATGCCAAACAACTAGCAAGACAGGAACACAACACCACCCATTAGCAGAGAGGCTACCTAAAATAATAATAAGTCCACAGACGCCCCAAAACACACCACCAGACGTGGACATGCCCACCAGAAAGACAAGATCCAGCCTCATCCACCAGAACACAGGCACTAGTTCCCTCCACCAGGAAGGCTACACAACCCACTGAACCAACTTTAGCCACTGGGGACAGACACCAAAAACAACGGTAACTACGAACCTGCAACCTGCAAAAACGAGACCCCAAACACAGTAAGATAAGCAAAATGAGAAGACAGAAAAACACACAGCAGATGAAGGAGCAAGATAAAAACCCACCAGACCTAACAAATGAAGAGGAAATGGGCAGTCTACCGGAAAAAGAATTCAGAATAATGATAGTAAAGATGATCCAAAATCTTGGAAATAGAATAGACAAAATGCAAGAGACATTTAACAAGGACCTGGAAGAACTGAAGATGAAACAAACAATGATGGACAACACAATAAATGAAATTAAAAATACTCTAGATGGGATCAACAGCAGAGTAACAGAGGCAGAAGAACGGATAAGTGACCTGGAAGGTAAACTAGTGGAAATAACTACGGCAGAGCAGAATAAAGAAAACAGAATGAAAAGAACTTAGGACAGTCTCAGAGACCTCTGGGACAACATTAAACGTACAAACATTCGAATTATAGGGGTCCCAGAAGAAGAAGAGAAAAAGAAAGGGACTGAGAAAATATTTGAAGAGATTATAGTTGAAAACTTCCCTAATATGGGAAAGGAAATAGTTAATCAAGTCCAGGAAGCACAGAGAGTCCCATACAGGATAAATCCAAGGAGAAATACACCAAGACACATATTAATCAAACTGTCAAAAATTAAATACAAAGAAAGCATATTAAAAGCAGCAAGGGGAAAACAACAAATAACACACAAGGGAATCCCCATAAGGTTAACAGCTGATCTTTCAGCAGAAACTCTGCAAGTCAGAAGGCACTGGCAGGACATATTTAAAGTGATGAAGGAGAAAAATCTGCAACCAAGATTACTCTACCCAGCAAGGATCTCATTCAGATTTGATGGAGAAACTAAAACCTTTACAGACAAGCAAAAGCTGAGAGAGTTCAGCACCACCAAACCAGCTCTACAGCAACTGCTAAAGGAACTTCTCTAGGCAAGAAACACAAGACAAGGAAAAGACCTACAATAACGAACCCAAAACAATTAAGAAAATGGGAATAGGAACATACATATCGATAATTACCTTAAATGTAAATGGACTAAATGCTCCCACCAAAAGACACAGATTGGCTGAATGGATACAAAAACAAGACCCATATATTTGCTGTCTACAGGAGACCCACTTCAGACCTAGACACACATATAGACCGAAAGTAAGGGGATGGAAAAAGATATTTCATGCAAATGGAAACCAAAAGAAAGCTGGAGTAGCAATTCTCATATCAGACAAAATAGACTTTAAAATAAAGACTATTAGAAGAGACAAAGAAGGACACTACATAATGATCAAGGGATCGATCCAAGAGGACTATATAACAATTGTAAATATTTATGCACCCAACATAGGAGCACCTCAATACATAAGGCAAATACTAACAGCCATAAAAGGGGAAATCGACAGTAATACATTCATAGTAGGGGACTTTAACATCCCACTTACACCAATGGACAGATCACCCAAAATGAAAATAAATAAGGAAACACAAGCTTTAAATGATACATTAAACAAGATGGACTTAATTGATATTTATAGGACATTCCATCCAAAAACAACAGAATACACATTTTTCTCATGTGCTCATGGAACATTCTCCAGGATAGATCATATCTTGGATCACAAATCAAGCCTTGGTAAATTTAAGAAAATTGAAATTGTATCAAGTATCTTTTCCGACCACAACACTATGAGACTAGATATCAATAACAGGAAAAGATCTGTAAAAAATACAAACACATGGAGGCTATACAATACACTACTTAATAACGAAGTGATCACTGAAGAAATCAAAGAGGAAATCAAAAAATACCTAGAAACAAATGACAATGGAGACACGACGACCAAAAACCTATGGGATGCAGGAAAAGCAGTTCTAAGAGGGAAATTTATAGCAATACAATCCTATCTTAAGAAACAGGAAACATCTCTAATGAACAACCTAACCTTGCACTTAAGGCAATTAGAGAAAGAAGAACAAAAAGAACCCCAAAGTTAGCAGAAGGAAAGAAACCATAAAGATCAGATCAGAAATAAATGAAAAAGAAATGAAGGAAATGATAGCAAATATCAACAAAACTAACAGCTGGCTCTTTGAGAAAATAAACAAAATTGATAAACCATTAGCCAGACTCATCAAGAAGAAAAGGGAGAAGACTCAAATCAATAGAATTAGAAATGAAAAAGGAAAAGTCACAACTGAGACTGCAGAAATAAAAAATATCATGAGAGATTACTACAAGCAACTCTATGCCAAAGAAATGGACAACCTGGAAGAAATGGACAAATTCTTAGAAATGCACAACTTGCCAAGACTGAATCAGGAAGAAACAGAAAATATGAACAGACCAATCAAAAGCACTGAAATTGAAACTGTGATAAAAATCTTCCAACAAACAAAAGCCCAGAACCAGATGGCTTCACAGACGAACTCTATCAAACATTTAGAGAAGAGCTAAAACCTATCCTTCTAAAACTCTTCCAAAATGTAACAGAGGGAGGAATACTCCCAAACTCATTCTACAAGGTCACCATCACCCTGATACCAAAATCAGACAAGGATTTTACAAAGAAAGAAAACTACAGGCCAATATCACTGATGAACATAGATGCAAAAATCCTCAACAAAATACTAGCAAACAGAATCCAACAGCACATTAAAAGGATCATACACCATGATCAAGTGGGGTTTATTCCAGAAATGCAAGGATTCTTTAATATATGCAAATCAATCAACATGGTACACCATATTAACAATTGAAGGAGAAAAACCATATGATCATCTCAATAGATGCAGAGAGAGCTTTCGACAAAATTCAACACCCATTTATGATAAAAACCCTGCAGAAAGTAGGCATAGAGGGAAATTTCCTCAACATAATAGAGGCCATACATGACAAACCCACAGCCAACATCGTCCTCAATGGTGAAAAACTGAAAGCATTTCCACTAAGATCAGGAACAAGACAAGGTTGCCCACTCTCACCACTCTTATTCAACATAGTTTTGGAAGTTTTAGCCACAGCAATCAGAGAACAAAAGGAAATAAAAGGAATCCAAACCGGAAAAGAAGAAGTAAAGCTGTCACTGTTTGCAGATGACATGATACTATACATAGAGAATCCTAAAGATGCTACCAGAAAACTACTAGAGCTAATCAATGAATTTGGTAAAGTAGCAGGATACAAAATTAATGCACAGAAATCTCTGGCATTCCTACACACTAATGATGAAAAATCTGAAAGTGAAATCAAGAAAATACTCCCACTTACGACTGCAACAAAAAGAATAAAATATCTAGGAATAAACCTACCTAAGGAGACAAAAGACCTGTATGCAGAAAATTATAAGACACTGATGAAAGAAATTAAAGATGATACAAATAGAAGGAGAGATATACCATGTTCTTGGATTGGAAGAATCAACATTGTGAAAATGACTCTGCTACCCAAAGCAACCTATACATTCGATGCAATCCCTATCAAACTACCACTGGCATTTTTCACAGAACTAGAAGAAAAGCTTTCACAATTTGTATGGAAACACAAAAGACCCCGTATAGCCAAAGCAATCTTAAGAACGAAAAATGGAGCTGGAGGAATCCGGCTCCCTGACTTCAGACTATAGTACAAAGCTACAGTAATCAAGACAGTATGGTAATGGCACAAAAACAGAAAGATCAATGGAACAGGATAGAAAGCTCAGAGATAAACCCACGTACATACGGTCACCTTATCTTTGATAAAGGAGGCAGGAATGTACACTGGAGAAAGGACAGCCTCTTCAATAAGTGGTGCTGGGAAAACTGGACAGGTACATGTAAAAGTATGAGATTAAATCACTCCCTAACACCATACACAAAAATAAGCTCAAAATGGATTAAAGACCAGAAACGATCAAACTATCAAACTCTTAGAGGAAAACATAGGCAGAACACTCTGTGACATAAATCACAGCACGATCCTTATTGACCCACCTCCTAGAGAAAGGGAAATAAAAACAAAAATAAACAAATGGGACCTAATGAAGCTTCAAAGCTTTTGCACAGCAAAGGAAACCATAAACAAGATGAAAAGACAACCCTCAGAATGGGAGAAAATATTTGCAAATGAAGCAACTGACAAAGGATTAATCTCCAAAATTTATTAGCAGCTCATGCAGCTTAATAACAAAAAAACAAACAACCCAATCCAAAAATGGGCCGAAGACCTAAATAGACATTTCTCCAAAGAAGATATACAGACTGCCAACAAACACATGAAAGAATGCTCAACATCATTAATCATTAGAGAAATGCAAATCAAAACTACAATGAGATATCATCTCACACCAGTCAAAATGGCGATCATCAGAAAATCTAGAAACAATAAATGCTGGAGAGGGTGTGGAGAAAGGGAACACTCTTGCACTGCTGGTGGGAATGTGAATTGGTACAGCCACTATGGAGAACAGTATGGAGGTTCCTTAAAAACTACAAATAGAACTACCATACGACCCAGCAATCCCACTACTGGGCATATACCCCAAGAAAACCATAACTCAAAAAGAGTCATGTACCAAAATGTTCATTGCAGCTCTATTTACAATAGCCTGGAGATGGAAACAACCTAAGTGTCCATCATCTGCTGAATGGATAAAGAAGATGTGGCACATATATACAATGGAATATTACTCAGCCATAAAAAGAAACGAAATTGAGCTATTTGTAATGAGGTAGATGGACCTAGAGTCTGTCGTACAGAGTGAAGTAAGTCAGAAAGAGAAAGACAAATACTGTATGCTAACACATATATATGGAATTTAAGAAAAAAAAATGTCATGAAGAACCTAGGGGTAAGACAGGAATAAAGACACAGACCTACTAGAGCATGGACTTGAGGATATGGGGAGGGGGAAGGGTAAGCTGTGACAAAGCGAGAGAGTGGCATGGACATATATACACTACCAAACGTAAGGTAGATAGCTAGTGGGAAGCATCCGCATAGCACAGGGAGATCAGCTCGGTGCTTTGTGACCGCCTGGAGGGGTGGGATAAGGAGGGTGGGAGGGAGACGCAAGAGGGAAGACATATGGGAACATATGTATATGTATAACTGATTCACTTTGTTATAAAGCAGAAACTAACATACCATTGTAAAGCAGTTATACTCAAATAAAGATGTAAAAACAAACAAAAAAACAGGAGGTTAGTTCAATCTAACAAGTAATGTGATTCCAGGTGAGAAATGAAGAATAGACCTTACTTAACAAATTCAGTCTTTTAGTCTCTGCTATTTAGTCTTCCTCACAGTAGGTAATACACAGATGCATCCTTTGCCTGGACATGACCTGTGCTATTTTATTGTTAGGCAATATTTTCAATACATGAAAGGGAAAACAAATTATACTATATTGGTAGTGCCTGTGGAGGTGTTGGGGGTTATGTTTTTGTTGTTGATGATAATGGTGGTGGTAACAATATCTCAATTCCAATTTTTTTTCTGTGTATGAGTATGGTTATTTTCTAGAGCTTCAGAAACTAAAGCCCGTCTCAAGCAAGACAATTTTGAATTGTTTTATGCTTAGTCTTCCCTGCTAATTAGATTGCAGTTTATAATTTATTATAGTGTTCCTTTTTCTCATTTACTGTATTTTTGTGTGAGCTATTTCCATGTTAGAATTTTGCAACTTTCTCAAGGAAATATAAACCTTGCCTTTCTGTTAATTATAAGAGCAACTGTGACCACAAGATAATTCTGGAAAGGCAATTATGCAGTGTTTCAATTTTCTCCAGATTTGTACACTTGTAGTTAAAATCCACAAGTCTTGGAGGTTATCCTATCCAGACCCCAACTCATTGGGAAAATCCTCTTCACAGCATCTTCTTTAGATGGCAGCCTCTGCTATCCCAGTGCAGCTCAAGAGATTCTCTAAAAATACAAACTTGCTCCTGTTTCTCCACTTACAGCCCTTCTGTGTTTTCCCGTCCACCATCCTTAACCTGGCTTACCTCTTCATGCTTGGACCCTTTCCACCCTCCAACTGCATCTTGCACCACCTCAGGTCTTAGCAATCAACACACCACCATGCTGTAATTTTTGCAATTGAAAATCTAGGGAAAAAAATTCAATACTTCTTCCTCATGACCATCCCTCAAATATTTAACTGCAGCTATTGGGTATTACCAAGTTTTCTATTTTCCAGGTTAATTTCTCTGAGTCTGGCCATTCTTCAATCATTATGACCTAATTTGTCCATGTCATATGATTGCAGAGTCATTATATAAATTATCCTCAGAAACTGATAGAAAGTACAGGAGGTTCCTCAGACTTTCTCTTTCTTTTTCTTTTTTAAGTTTTCTAACAGGGAAAATGTCTGTTCTGGGGTCATATATGTGATTTCAAGGCTTAATACACTTTCAAAAAGGATTATAAGAATATTTTTGGATGAAAAAGAGCTAACATGGATTCACCAAGAATATGTAAATCTGATTAAACTGAATCCAATATTTTGATATGGTCTGTTCTGTTCAGAGAACAATGAACTTTTACTTTCCTTATTCTGGGCACTAAGCTTTATTTATTCAAAACTAAATTTCATAAGCCTTTTCATCATCCACATCCACTCAATTTGCACTGGCCAATTAAAATCTTACATTAATTTTCATTACTTTAAAGTTCCCCAAATTCGTACTTTGCATTTATTGTTTTAAACATAGATGTGGTAATATATATTCATTTCTGTTGCATCACATCTCATTAATTTTAACTCATTATTTTACCCTATTGAGGTGTTCATCTTTTGAAATCCCATGTTTATATCATTCAAAATTTGAATGAGTTGGCTGTCTTTGTCATCATTCAAGTTATGGATAAAAAAGGTAAAAAACATATACTTAGCAGGTACCTGGAAACCTTGGGCCCAGGAGCCAATTCTTGCTAGGGACACAGGCCCGGGCAGCCATGGGAAGCTAAGGATACAGCATTACATTTAGTCTTCATGCCTCCATAGGCTCCTCTTGGCTGTGACAATTTTGCATACTTTCCTCACTTCTGATGACCTGGATGATGTTGAGGAGTACTGCCCTGCTCTACAGCCTCATAGTCTTCAGCTTCAGTTGGCAGAAAGGAAAAGAGACAGTGGAGCAGCCACTTCAGATTCATAAAAACCACAGCTTAGAGCTGTGTGGGTGACAGGGTCTTGGTGCTCTGGCCGGCTGTCAGACCAGAGCCTGTGAGGTGGGAGACCCAAGTTCAGGACATTGGTCCACCAGAGACCTCCCAGCCCTACATAATATCAATCTGCAAGAGCTCTCCCAGAGACCTCCATATCAACCCTAACACCCAGCTCCACACAATGACCAGCAAGCTCCAGTGCTGGACACCCTATGCCAAACAATTAGCAAGACAGGAACACAACACCACCCATTAGCAGAGAGGCTGCCTAAAATCAAAATAAGTCCACAGACACCCCAAAACACACCACCGGACGTGGTCCTGCCCACCAGAAAGACAAGATCCATGCTCATCCACCAGAACACAGGCACCAGTCCCCTCTGCCAGAAAGCCTGCACAACCTACTGAACCAACCTCACCTACTGGGGGCAGACACCAAAAACAACGGGAGCTACAAACCTGCAGCCTGTGAAAAGGAGACCCCAAACACAGTAAGTTAAGCAAAATAAGAAGACAGAGAAATATACAGCAGATGAAGGAGCAAAGTAAAAACCCATAAGAACAAACAAATGAAGAGGATTTAGGCAGTCTACCTGAAAAAGAACTCAGAGTAATGAGAGTAAAGATGATCTAAAATCTTGGAAATAGAATACAGAAAATGCAAGAAACATTTAACAAGGAACTAGAAGAACTAAAGAGCAAACAAACAAGGTTGAACAACACAATAAATGAAATTTAAATTTCGCTAAAAGGAATCAATAGCAGAATAACTGAGGCTGAAGAACGGATAAGTGACCTGGCAGATAAAAGAGTGGAAATAACTACCACAGAGCAAAATAAAGAAAAAAGAATAAAAAGAATCGAGAACAGTCTCAGAGACCTCTGGGACATTAAACACACGAACATTTGAATTATAGGGGTCCCAGAAGAAGAGGAGAAAAAGAAATGGACTAAGAAAATATTTGAAGAGATTATAGTTGAAAACGTCCCTAATATGGGAAAGGAAACAGTCAATCAAGTCCAGGAAGTGCAGAGAGTCCCATACAGGATAAATCCAAGGAGAAACACTCCAAGAAATATATTAATCAAAGTATAAAAATTAAATACAAAGAAAAAATATTAAAAGCAGCAAGGGAGAGCAACAAATAATATACAAGGGAATCCCCATAAGGTTAACAGCTGATCTTTCTGCAGAAATTCTGCAAGCCAGAAGGGAGCAGCAGGACATATTTAAAGTGATGAAAGGGAAAAAACTGAAACCAAGATTACTCTACCCACCAAGGACCTCATTCAGATGCAATGGAGAAATGAAAACATTTACAGACAAGCAAAAGCTACGAGAATTCAGCATCACCAAACCAGCTTTACAACAAATGCTAAAGGAACTTCTCTAGGCAGGAAACATAACAGAAGGAAAAACCTACAATAACAAACAAAAAACAATTAAGAAAATGGGAATAGGAACATACATATCGATAATCACCTTAAATGCAAATGGATTAAAAACTCCAACCAAAAGCACAGACTGGCTGAACGGATACAAAAACAAGACCTGTATATATACTGTCTATAAGAGACCCACTTCAGACATAGGGACACATACAGACTGAAAATGAGGGGATGGAAAAAGATATTCCATGCAAATGGAAATCAAAAGAAAGCTAGAGTGGCAATTCTCATAACAGACAAAATAGACTTTAAAATAAAGACTCTTACAAGAGACAAGGACACTACATAATGATCAACGGATCAATCCAAGAAGAAGATAAAACAATTGTAAATATTTATGCACCCAACATAGGAGCACCTCACTACATAAGGCAAATGCTAAAAAGAGGAAATCAACAGTAACACAATTAGAGTAGGGAACTTTAACACCCCACTTTCACCAATGGACAGATCATCCGAAATGAAAATAAATAAGGAAACACAAGCTTTACACGACACATTAAACAATATAAACTTAACTGATATTTATAGGACATTCCATCCAAAAACAAAAGAATACACTTTCTTCTCAAGTGCTCATGGAACATTCTCCAGGATAGATCCTATCTTGGGTCACAAATCAAGTCTTGGTAAATTTAAGAAAACTGAAATTGGATCAAGTATCTTTTCCGACCACAACACTATGAGACTAGATATCAATTACAGGAAAAAAGCTGTAAAAACTACAAACAAATGTAGGGTAAACAATACACTAGTTAATAACCAACCGATCACAGAAGAAATCAAAGAGGAAATCAAAAAATACCTGGAAACAAATGACAATGAAAACATGACGACCCAAAACCTATGGGATGCAGCAAAAGCAGTTCTAAGAGGGAAGCTTATAGCAATGCAATCCTACCTCAAGAAACAAGAAACATCTCAAATAAACAACCTAATTTTATACCTAAAGCTATTAGAGAAAGAAGAACAAAAACCCCCAAAAGTTAGCAGAAGGAAAGAAATCATAAAGATCAGATCAGAAATAAATGAAAAAGAAATGAAGGAAACAATAGCAAAGATCAATAAAACTAAAAGCTGGTTCTTTGCAAAGATAAACAAAATTGATAAACCATTAGCCAGGCTCATCAAGAAGAAAAGGGAGAAGACTCAAATCAACAGAATTAGAAACGAAAACAGAGAAGTAACAACTGACACTGCAGAAATACAAAGGATCATGAGAGATTACTACAAGCAACTACATGTCAATACAATGGACAACCTGGGAGAAATGGAAAACTTCTTACAAAGCACAACCTTCTGAGACTGAACCAAGAAGAAGTAGAAAATATAAACAGACCAATCACAAGCACTGACACTGAAACTGTGATTAAAAATCTTCCAATAAACAAAAGCCCAGGACCACATGGATTCACAGGCGAATTCTATCAAACATTTAGAGAAGAGCTAACACCTATCCTTCTCAAACTCTTCCAAAATGTAACAGAGGGAGGAACACTCCCAAAATCATTCTACGAGGCCACCATCACCCTGATACCAAAGCCAGACAAAGATGTCACAAAAAAAGAAAACTACAGACCAATATCACTGATGAACACAGATGCAAATATCCTCAACAAAATACTAGCAAACAGAATCCAACAGCACATTAAAAGGATCACACACCATTATCAAGTGGGGTTTGTCCCAGGAATGCAAGGATTCTTCAGTATACTCAAATCAATCAACGTGATACACCATATTAACAAATTGAAGGAGAAAAACCATATGATCATCTCAATAGATGCAGAGAAAGCTTTCGACAAAATTCAACACCCATTTATGATAAAAACCCTGCAGGAAGTAGGCATAGAGGGAAATTTCCTCAACATAATAAAGGCCATACATGACAAACCCACAGCCAACATCGTCCTCAATGGTGAAAAACTGAAAGCATTTCCACTAAGATCAGGAACAAGACAAGGTTGCCCACTCTCACCACTCTTATTCAACATAGTTTTGGAAGTTTTAGCCACAGCAATCAGAGAACAAAAGGAAATAAAAGGAATCCAAACTGGAAAAGAAGAAGTAAAGCTGTCACTGTTTGCAGATGACATGATACTACAGAGAATCCTAAAGATGCTACCAAAAAACTACTAGAGCTAATCAATGAATTTGGTAAAGTAGCAGGATACAAATTTAATGTACAGAAATCTCTTGCATTCCTATACACTAGTGATGAAAAATCTGAAAGAGAATTTAAGGACACACCCCCATTTACCATTGCAACAAAAAGAATAAAACACCTAAGAATAAACCTACCTAAGGAGACAAAAGACCTGTATGCAAAAAACTATAAGACACTGACGAAAGAAATTAAAGATGATACAAACAGATAGAGAGATATACCATGTTCTTGGATTGGAATAATCAACATTGCGTAAATGACCATACTACCCAAAGCAATCTACAGATTCAATGTGATCCCTATCAAACTACCAATGCATTTTCCACAGAACTAGAACAAAAATTTCACAATTTGCATGGAAACACAAAAAACTCCGAATAGCCAAAGCAATCTTGAGAAAGAAAAATGAAGTTGGAGGAATCAGGCTCTCTGACTTCAGACTATACTACAAAGCTACAGTAATCAAGACAGTATGGTACTGGCACAAAAACAGAACTATAGATGAATGGAACAGGATAGAAAGCCCAGAGATATACCCATGCACATATGATCACCTTATCTTTGATAAAGGAAGCAAGAATATACAGTGGAGAAAAGACAGCCTCTTCAAAAAATGGTGCTGGGATAACTGGACAGCTACATGTAAAAGAATGAAATTAGAACACTCCCTAACACCATACACAAAAATAAACTCAAAATGGATTAAATACCTAAATGTAATGCCATACCCTATAAAACTCTTAGAGGAAAACATAGGCAGAACACTCTATGACGTAAATCACAGCAAGATCCTTTTTGACCCACCTCCTGGCGAAATGGAAATAAAAACAAAAATAAGCAAATGGGGCCTAATGAAACTTAAAAGCTTTTGTACAGCAAAGGAAACCATAAACTAGGTGAAAAGGCAACCCTCAGAATGGGAGAAAATATTTGCAAATGAAGCAACTGACAAAGGATTAATCTCCAAAATATACAAGTAGCTCATGCAGCTCAATATCAAAAAAGCAAACAACCCAATCCAAAAATGGGCAGAAGACCTAAATAGACATTTCTGCAAAGAAGATATACATATTGCCAACAAACACATGAAAGGATGTTCAACATCACTCATCATTAGAGAAATGCAAATCAAATTACAATGAGGTATCACCTCACATGGGTCAGAATGGTCTTCATCAAAAAATCTACAAATAATAAATGCTGGAGGGGGTGTGGAGAAAAGGGAACACTCCTACACTGTTGGTGGAAATGTACATTGATATAGCCACTATGGAGAACAGTATGGAGGTTTCTTAAAAAACTAAAAATAGAACTACCATATGACCCAGCAATTCCACTACTGAGCATATACCCTGAGAAAACCATAATTCAAAAAGAGTCATGTACCAAAATGTTCATTGCAGCTCTATTTACAATAGCCAGGACATGGAAGCAACCTAAGTGTCCGTCAACAGATGAATGGATAAAGAAGATGTGGCACATATATACAACTGAATATTACTCAGCCATAAAATGAAGCGAAATTGAGTTATTTGTCATGAGGTGGATGTACCCAGAGTCTGTCATGCAGAGTGAAGTAAGTCAGAAAGAGAAAAACAAATACCACATGCTAACACATATATATGAAATCTAAAACAAAAAGAAATGGTTCTGAAGAACCTAGGGGCAGGACAGGAATAAAGCAGCAGGCATAGAGAATGGACTTAAGGATATGGGGAGCGGGAAGGGTAAGCTGGGACGAAGTGAGACAGTGGCATTAACATATATACACTACTAAATGTATAACAGCTAGTGGGAGGCTGCACATAGCACAGGGAGATCAGCTCAGTGCTTTGTGACCACCTAGAGGGGTGGGATAGGGAGGGTGGGAGGGAGGCGCGAGACGGAGGGGATACGGCGTTATAAATATACGTATAGCTGATTAGCTTTGTTATACAGCAGAAACTAACATAATAATGTAAAGCAATTATACTCCAATAAAGATGTTAAGAAAACACCACCACATAGTTTGAGGGCAGCTGATATATATTTAAAGTCACATTTCATTATCTCATTCATGAAGAAATTTAGAGGCTGTAACAAATATTCTGTAGTCAAGAGTATCAAATCACTTTACATATTCTTGGTGAATCCATGTTAGCTCTTTGTGATCCAAAAATATCCTTATAATCCTTTTTGAAAGTGTAATAAGCATTGAAATCACATATATAACCCCAGAACAGACATTTTCCCTGTTAGAAAAGTTAAAAAAGAGAAAGGAAGAAAAAGTCTGAGGAACCTCCTCTACTTTCTATCAGTCTTTGAAGATAATTTATATAATGACTCTGCAATCATATCAGCAACTTCTTCATTATGAGAGAAATATGATGTAATCATCTCCTTACCCAGATTGTTATTTGATATTTTTCTTAACCACAGTGACTCTGGTCTTCCTAATGTGAAAATTATTCCTCTTAATAGAGAAGATGGAAGTAAAACAGGAATTAGATATCTAAAGTCTAAATTGGTTCTAATGTAAGTTTACCCATATTTTCTCAAATCACACTAAATGAGAGCTGAAGAATGCTCAAAATTATTGTTCAAAAAAACCATTATTTTTCTAAGTCAGTCCCCTCCAGCAGAATTTCAGCAAGCCATACCCTGTCTTCCATCAGCTCCAAATTCCCCCAAACTCATTAAAGAAGGCCCTATGAGTTTTCCATGAGCTTCTGAATGTGTGGATGGATGAATTCCTTGATTTTGAGTGGGCAAGGGTGATCCTTTGCCAGGGCCATTCCTGCTTTCATGTCGTTCCTTCTCCTCTGTTGCCCCTATTCATGATGCCCCAGTCCCTGCGTGCCCCCCCAAAGCCTTCTGCTCCCCTGCCATGGGCTGCGGGTTCACAGCCCAGGTCACCATGCTTTCTCCTGCTCCTGATACGGGCTACTCTAATGTCACTTGCTGCTTCCTTGCCTCGTCTCCTTGACACAAACAAGTCACTTTGCTCAAGTGGAGGAACGCCTTTCACTCACAACAAGCTGTGCGTGAGTGTGCTGTGACTTCCTCCTCTTTCTGAGGTTCTAACATAAATCTCTGCAAGTGAAGGTGATGACAATCTGAGTAGTATACACCCAGGCATACTCCAAACTCTCCCTCCCTTCTGACAAAGACTCTTTTTTTTTTTTTTTTTTTTTTGGCAGCACTCTCCCGGATCTAAACTCTCTACTGCATTGGGCCCAGGATGATCCAAGATAATCTCTCTACTGCATTGGGCCCAGGATGATCCAAGATAATCTCCCTACCTAAAGGCCACCTGGTTACCAAACTTAATTCTATCTGCAACTTTAATTCCCTTGCCACGTAACTTACGAGGCCACTCCACCTGCTATCCAGTGGACCACATCTATCCATAGGAAATACCCATGCCTTGCTTGCTCTGACAAACAGAGTGCTGGCTGATACCTGTGCAGATACATTAATGCACTACCACAGGCCATTTCAGCTTTCTTGGACGTGACCAGGAAGTAAGCTCTATTAACATTCAACTTGAAGGAATACATTTCTGAGTGGTCCTCTCCACAGCACCCAACTTGGAGTGCTATTATATCTCTCCTTCTTCCTCTTGGAAATAATGACCTTGTAGATGGTCTCTCCAATCTCTGACCCTTTCTTATGATCCTTGGCCATGGCTGGTGAGTCCAAGTCACAAAACCATTTCTGTAACATTTTCTGTGTAAATCCTGCATAAGGAGATCTATCTTAAGGCTGTTTCAGTATTTAAAATTTACTTTATTGGCACCTTGGTAGAAATTTTATTTTTAATACCCTGTTACATGGTCTCTTCAACTGTTTAGTATTATAAATGATACTGCAGTGGATGTTCTTGTACTTACATAATTTCATAAATATTCAAGATGTTAGATATGTCTAAGAAGTGGAATTAATGGCTAAAGGGTCCTCATTTTGACTTTTAATGGATATTGCTAAATTGATGTTTATATTGCTTTATATTCCTACATACAGGTATATACTAATTTACACTTCTAGAAGCAGACAATTGAGGGAGACTGTTTTTCCACACTACTACCAACAGGACATGATGTATACCTTTCATGCTTTGTCTATTGCATTGATGATAAATTTTTTTATTGCATTTCTCTTCTGATTAGAAATGGATATGCTATGATCGTGAGCTATTTGCAATCATAGGTGTTTCCTATGTGTTTTTATGTTTTAGAATGTAGAACGTTCTGCATCCAAGTAGCATGAAGCCAAAGTGTGGGTGCGACTAATACTGAGAATCTTCCCGAGGGAAAGAATTAGGGATGTGAGGCAACAAGATTCAGTAACCAGAGCCGTGAAGCCCCAGACTCTGTTGACACTTCCTGATCCTTAGAGGTTCTACTTTGACCATGTACAGCTTGAAGAGTGATAGTCGTGAAGCTCTCATGACTTTAGTGCTGTCTCTTTCTCTCTTAGTGGAGGATACAGAAGCAGAGGCTCCATTCAAGACATGTAGAAGTCTCTCTTTGATTGGGGCTCAATTTGATAAAGGGAGAGTTAATATTACACAATCCTGAATTAAGAAGGAATATTCTTAAGAATGCTGACATATAAGCAATGCTTAAAATGTGCAGAAACTCCTAATTACAAGTTTGTTATATTTAAGTGTCCAAAATGGATGAGAAAGATATACTAAAATAATAGTTTAGCCTGTTTTCAATCTAAAAACATTAAGGAGTCTATAAATATCAAACTAATATTGACGCCTTCATACAAAACCTTAAACTTTGTGTTCTTTCTAGAGTTGGATAAAATGACTATATAATGCTCTCTGTTATTTCAGATGAACATTGACATTCAGTGCCCTTTCGTGTGGGATCTTACACAATTCAAGTTCTATATTGAGCATATAATTTATGTCCAATGACATGCTCTCTTGAACTGGTGAAGGAAAAAGAAAAGACATCTTCAATTCCTCCCCTGTGAAAAATATAGGGCTAGGAAATGAGAATGCAGACTTCAGGTATTTTGATCAATTTAGAGAATCCTCAGTTCTGAATAATCCAAATAAATGAAGTTTTGTGACAGTATTTAATGGTGATTAAATGTTGGATCGAGAAATAGCCCAAAGATAGAATAATTTACCATGTTTGAATAAAACTTTTATTTTAAAGGCTCTTCCCCAACCAGCATAACCACTTTGCTCAGATGATCTTTCCCACCCTCTTATTGGATTAGCACTGCCTTCAAAATAGTACAGGTCACAGGTCGTCCTCACTTTGACTGGTAGCGCAGGGCCATAGAAATGACCATGCAAGCTGCGACTACACAAAGTGATCCTAATAATCGGTGGGAAAAATTACAATTGTTCCATGACTTTTAAAAATGTTTGTCAAAACTGTAAAAACTCTCTTACCATAGTTCATAAATGTATAGGGAAATGTAAAAGAGAATAAAAGTAATATTTACTTAGTACATTGTAATTTAAAATATCAGAAACCTTGACGTTGTTAAGATCACCTTCACTAAGTTTTCACTAAGTTCCTCTGGCTGCCCATCCTTAGTTGCTCAAACGGGCCAGTGTAAACATTCCCCACATCCAGCTATTTCTTCTATAGCTCCATTTATGTTCATTCAATATGCTATCCCTTGTCTCTCTGTAGCATTTTCATCTTTCTGTTCATTATCCATTTGTGTAAAATGTCATGTGGGTCTATCACTGGGACATAAGGAAGCAGCACAACTACACGCTTTGCTGTCTATTATGTGAACTGAATAACAGATGTGCAGTGATCAATCTGACAAATTTTGAAAGAAGTGATATGATTGGTTACTGATCTTGACAGGCATCTGTTATTGACATAGTGATTGTGGACTGAAGAGCAAGCAGGAAGTTTGCACTGATGTACTTGCTCAGTTAACATGCCATGGTAACTGAACTTCATGTACAAGGGAACTGTGCAAAGCAAGGACTGACTTGAAATGTTGTATTTATTTCTTTATTCCTAAGGTCTGTCTTTTGTTAGCAATCAAAAAGCTCCTTTTTCTAAGTGTAGTTTAAGAAAATGGCAGGAAAAAAGTGAACAAAATACTAAGATCTGATGAAAGATCATTCCTATGTACATCTCTACATTTTACTTTATCAGATGACTTACATAATATTGACTATGCCAGGCATTTTCTAAAAGCTTTACAAACATCATCCCTTTCAGCCATCTGAACAATAATGAGGTAGTTACTATTATTTTCCTTCTCTTAAAAATGAGAAAAAAAGAAGATAAGTGATATGCCTGACTACACAGCTTGTCAACGGCAGAGCAAGATTCAAACCTAAGCAGTCTGGCTTTGGAGGCTGTGTTTTCAACCACTGAACAATGCTGCCTCGTGTCATCAGCCTGTGTTGCTAATTCTGCAAAGTAACACATTATCAGGTCATTGCTCTTCCCAGTAGAGTTAGGCCTTTCTCATTTATTGTTGTAGTTTATGACTATAAATACAAAATTCAGTACATAAAGCTGACATTATTTACAACAGAGATTACTGAGGCTCCACAGAGCTTAGGGGAGACATTGTGCCATTTTTTTTTTTTAGAGGAGCCATGAGTGCAAAGGGAATGATTTGGAAGAAAGGGGATGTAGCTGGTGACATCTCAGAAATCAACTAGATCAGAAGGTCAGAAGGTTGAAGTTCTGATCATGAATTTCTACATGATGGTAGGAAGAAACACCAGGGATCATGGAATGAATAAATTACTTAATCCATTTCTACCCAGATTACAAGGGTCTCCTTAGGGAAATATTCAAGCCAACTTTACTGAAATTTAAATGGCATAGATTTTACTTTGCTTAGCAAACAACCATCCACCTCTCCAACCACTAAGCCTGAAAATTATAAAAGTAAATTTTAATGAACCTGACAAACACTGAGAAGAAAAATAACTCTATAAAGTAAGCACAACTGATACAGCACTGCAAGTTCAAAAATATTATCCCACTTCTCTTGTTTAATGTCTGTTTGGAGAATACTAGTAATCAGATAACTTAATCTGCTTCATTGGCATTGTGGTTAAAGATTAAAGTGGCTGTTTATTTTTAAATCTTTTTGTGTTTCATTGCCACTTCCTGAATGTCTGCTTGGTGCCTAGCAACTGCCAACCATCCAATTTTCAGTGCTATCCTTTTCTCTCTTTGGCAAATAAAAAGAAAAAACCAAAAGCTTATGCAGGTTGTTACTAAAAATAACTTATTTCATAAAACAATATAAATGACCTAGAATAAGCCATTCATGAATACAAGGTCACGGTAAAAAGCACAAGTACAGTAGAAGGTCTATGTCTCATGGACTTTTTCTTTCCAGTTTCCAAGTCCAGTTCCACTAGCTGTGAGAATATTTTTATTATCTATACAATAGATCTTCAGGTCCTGAGTGATTTCACCTAAAAGGAGGAAGAAAGGAGAGGATCCATATTGAAGAAAAATTAGCAAACTTGTGTGCAGGTATGGGGGAGCACAGTGAAAAGCATATGAACTGGAGAGAAGAGACAGGCTTATGTCCCAGGCAAGGGAACTAATCACTGAAGACAGCAGTTTCCCTTAAGAAGAGAGAATCGAGCTATATGATCTCTAAATTCACTTTAGGCTCAAAATTTGAGTAATACTACAAGAGTACTTTAATTATTTCAAGGTCATCCAATAAATTGTAACATTCATTAGTTCACGCCACTCAGTGCTGAAACGCCTCCATTGGCTTTCCACCTCTCTTAGAATAAAATCCAAATTCTTTACCATGGCCTAAAGTCCTGAGTGATCTCTCTCGCCCCAACCTCTTCTCCATTCACACCACCATCTGTTCACATGCCTAGTTCAGTTTCTCACACTTGCTAAGCTTATGTCTGTCACAAGACTTTTGCCCTTCCTTTTCCTTAAACATCCTATGATCCACATCCAAGCTTATCAAGACTGCCACCTCCTTGTCCTTCAGATCTAAGCCCAAATGTTACCTTCTCCTTTTCATAGTGGCTTTCCTTGTCCAGCTGACCTAAAGGAGATTTCTTCCCCAGTTAATCTCTATCATCTACCTTGTTTTAGCTTTCTCTATAGTACTTAACACAACTTTCAATTATCTTATTCATTCGCTTGCTCTTTACTTTCTCTGTACAAGAGCATAAACTATGGGAGCACAGGGATCTTACCCATCTTATTGTCCCACATATCCGCTGGAACAGTGCCTCGCAAAGAGCAGGCACTAAGTAAGTATTTTGAGAATAAATTAATGATTATATACAATTTACTGATGCACCACCAATGCCAAAGCACAATGCTAAATATGCTCTTTTTTTAAAAAAAGTGAAAGCAGGTTTATTTAGAGAAGTACACATTCCATAGATAGAATCAGTCCATCTCAGAAGGCAAGAGTGGCCTCCAGGTGCAGGGGTGGTTAGTATTTATGGGCTGGGTAATTTCATAGGCTAATAAGTGGGAGGATTATTCCAACTATTTGGGGGAAGGGGCGGGGATTTCCAGCAATTGGGCCACTGCCACTTTTTGGCCTTTTATGGTCGGCCTTGGAACTGCCATGGAGCCTGTGGGTGTGTCATTTAGCATGTGCTAATGTAGTACAATGAGTGTATAATGAGGCTCAGTATGTTCTTAGTGTAAAAGAGTGACCTTGATCACCTTCTTATAAAGGTGTCAGCATGAATTATTATGTGTTCTGTATTTATACAGAATGAATTTATTAATCATTAATTAATTAATATTATTTATTAATAATGAACTATTTGTTAATAAATATTATTTATAATTATTAATAAAATGTTTATTAATAAATGTGATATTTATTAATAATTAATTAATAAACTCCCATAGTTTATGCTCTTGTACAGAAGAAAGTAGATAAAGAGCAAGTGAATGAATAAGATCATTGCAAGTTGTGTTAAGTACTATATAGTTAAAAAAAGGTAGATTTATTAATTATTTATTATGTGTTCTGTATTTATTTAAAGTAGCACTAAACTACAGTGCTAGTTTCCTAGCACTGCTATAACAAACTACCATAAATGTGTTGGGTTAAAACACCACAGTTATTACGTTATAGGTCTGGGGGTCAGAAGTCTAACATGAGTCTCATGGGGCTGAAATCAAGGTATTGGCAGGGCTGCATCCATTCTGAAGATTCTAAAGAATAATCTATTACCTTGCCCTTTCCAGCTTGCAGAGGCTGCCTGCATTCCTTGACTCATGGCCCCTTCCAGCTTCAAAGCCATCAATGGCCAGCTAAGTCTTTACCATGCTAATTCACTCTGACACTGATTCTCCTGCCTCCGTTTTTCACTTACAGGGAACCCTGCGATTCTATTAGGCCTACTTGGATAATTCCAGAATAATTCATCTAAAAATCCTTAAGTTAATCACACCTGCAAAGTCCCTTCTGCCACATAACGTGATATATTTACAGGTTCCTGGAATTAGGACATTGACATCTTTGGGGGGCTATTATTCTGCCTGCCACCTTGTCATTTGGCCTGAATCTGGAAACAAATCACCCTTGTCTTTGGTAATCCTGTGGAAACCTCTTATCTTTCAAACATGTGCTACATGGTTGCATTCTGGAGAGGAATTCCCCATAAATAATTGTATCTCTCATTTTCCCACCTCTGGGTGTGTGGCCTGAGGGAGTAACACTAACTTTGCACAAATTGAGCAAAGGGTTTAGACTGCCATCTCCTATGCATATAAACAGCCTAAAAATTAGCTGACTTAGCAGATGATGACATCTCTGGGCAGGCTAAAAATCCATTTCTGTTGCTGGCAGAAGGTAATTATAAGAAGAGAAAACACATTCCATTCTTATCACCAAAATAAGAAAGACAACACCACTGTATATTGTAAGAAGACAAAATTCAGTGAGAGTCAAGCAAATTGCATCATTATTAGAAGGATCTACCCTAAGCCTGGGAGATGGGGAGAGAGGAGCAGGACAATGGACTCCAGAATCGGCGCTGACGAAGGCGATTCTCCTCATTTGCCTAGGATAAGTCAGCCTGTACAATTAAGCAAACCCAGGGGCCTAACACATTAACTTGCCATTGATATATTCTCTCTGCCTTGGCACAGCTAGTGTTTCTGGCATTATTTATGAAGGCAGTCTTGCTATATTTGCACAGCATGTGGCACTGTTCATAGCAGGCTACTGATTATTGTCAATGAAAAATGCCCCAGAAGCTCCTAACCCTTTGTGCTTATGCCTAATAACTAAACCAGCAATAGCTGCTTCTCTGTGTTCTGATTAAAATTACAGCACAGCCGGGCTTCCCCGGTGGCACAGTGGTTGAGAGTCCGCCTGCCAATGCAGGGGACATGGGTTCGTGCCCCGGTCCGGGAAGATCCCACATGCTGCGGAGCGGCTGGGCCCGTGAACCACGGTCGCTGAGCCTGCGCATCCAGAGCCTGTGCTCCGCAACGGGAGAGGCCACAGCAGTGAGAGGCCTGCGTACCGGAAAAAAAAAAAAAAAAAAAATTACAGCACAGCCACAAATAAATTACCAGCGGCAGGATCCTTTTGGCATCAGTGACCACCACTGCCAAGTTACAAGTTCATATTTTTCCCTGTTATACTATAAACAGTGGTCACGGCTAAGACCTTTTTAAAAGGTGATGAAACCTAAATACGGATATCAGAATTTTCTGAAATCACATATGGCTTGAATTAACCCAGGCCAAAATATGTATCAGGCCTTGCTTGGGAATTTACCCATGAGGGATGTGGAGAATAACTGCAGAGAGGTGGGAATTCCTACACAGTCATTCTTCTAAATTATTAAAAACTGCATGGAAATTTATCTTCTAACATTCAGAGACTTCCTTCTGCCAGCCCACCTTGTCAGAGAGCTTCAGAAGAGGCCTGTGGACCCCAAAATTTGCCCTTCATGGCTCAGTCTGATAAAGAGAAAATCCCTCAGAGATTTCCCCTTTACCTCTTCCCAAAGGCCATATAGAAACACTTTACCAAATTTATAGGAAAACTGGTTCTCCTTTGGCTAAAATACCATGAGGGTAATCTCTATGCCTGATGCCTCGTTTAAGGGTCTCTAACGAATATATTCCAAGTTCGTGCAAGAAGCAAGCATTCAGAAAGACATATTAACCTCTTCTATGAGATCACTAAAGGCACTGCTTAATTTATGACTCATGACTTACGAAGACAGTACAAAGTGCCACAGACACTAGAGAGGGAGGTAGAGCCAGGGCCCTGGACAGAGTGGTCCTGTTTGTCAACTGTAGTGATGAGGGACGTCGCCACTAAAGGGCTCAGGACTGCCCACGCCTCCCCTGGACTTTCTCTGGCCTCCTCATATGACCAGGGCATGTTAGTTTCCTGAGATGCCAAAACAGATGACCACAGCCTGGGTGACTTTAAACACCAGACATTTATCCTCTCACAGTTCTAGAGGCCAGAAGTCTAAATTCAAGGTGTCAGAGGGCCGTGCTCCCTCTGAAAGCTCTAGAAGCAGTTCCTTCCTTTGTCTCCCTTAGTTTCTGGTGGCTCCAGGTATTCCTTGGCTTATGGCTGGAAAACGTCAGTCTCTGTCTCCATCTTAACATGGCCTTCTTCCTTGTGTGCCTCTGTATCCAAATCTCCCTCTCCTTTCAGTTGTGAAGTCACCAGTCTGATGATTGCATCATTGAGACCCTTACCTAATTACATCTGTGAAAACCCTATTTCCAAATAAGGCCGCATTGTGAGGTTCCAGGTGGACAATCTTCCAGAGTCTGGTTCCTCTGCCTGGGTTAGGCTACTGTGAGAAGAATTTGCATTCTCCTGGCTCCCAAATATTCCTTATCCTGCAGCCGCCCTGGTCCTCTGGTCCTCGCAGGAGGTGAGCCTCTCCTGCTCTGAGGCCCTGCTCTGTCTCAGGCTTTCTCCCAAAGGAATTCCCCAACCGAGCTGGCTCCATTCCATCCCCCACCTTCTCTGGGGAGACAAGATGGGCCTCTGTCTCCGAGGTTCTCTTCTTCCCCCTGGAAGACTTTGCAATCTGCCACTCAGCACTCAGGCAACCTGAAGGAACTCAACTTTATTTAAAATACACTTTTCTTTTTCTCTATAAAGGTGATGCAGCCTTGTTATGAGATTATTTTTTTAAAAAAAAATCAGAATATTAAAAAGAGAAAAATCGTCACTGATATCACCCATAGAGACAACCACTTACTGTTTAGATGAATCCCCAACAATCTTTCTCTATGAGATATGTTACACTTTTCAAAAGAGTTAGGACAAGACTGCATGTTTTGTTTCCCACCCCTTTGAATCTCAGATGCCCAGAACTGAATGAACTCATAAATTTAATTTTATGATATAATAAACACCCATGAAAACAACACTCAAGTATTAGAATTTCTTTTCAGCTTGCTCTTTTCACATTATCTGTCCTAATTATTTCCTCATGTCATTAATAATCTCTAAAACACAATTTTAATGGCTGCTTATTATTTCATGTTGTATGTGCACTGCAATTAATTTAAATCACCCTACATTATGGACATAGAGACCAAGTCCAATTTTAATAAAATAATAATAAAGCAATGTATAACTTTATTTATAAATCTTGAATATCTCTGATGTTACATCAAAATACATTTCTTAATCAAAAGATAAAGATGTTTTTGATACATAAAACTAAACCTCTAGCTTATAACAATTTATAATTTCACCATCTGGTTCATTACTCTCTTCAAACACTATTAACTGTGTCAACTTTGACTAATTCAAAAGACAATGTTATAGCATTCTCATTCGCATTTCTTTGATTACTAGGGAAGTTAGAGATTCTTATCATATATTTATGAATCATTATACTTCTTTTGTAATGGCCTCTTCAAATTCTTTACCTACTTTTTCTATTGGGATATTTATCTTTTCAATAACTCACTTGTTCATTCAACAAATTTTTATTGTGTGTCAACTACGTGCCAGACAGTTGGCTGGATCGAGGGAAGAGAATGTTGGGGGCGAGCGTGGGGATGAATGTGTGTGTTGGTTTCTGCCTTCATGGAAAATTACGTTCATTTTCTCATAAATTTATAAAATCTCTTTATGTATTAAGGCCATTAACACTTTGTCATGTGTCACTAACATTTTTACTAATTCATCATTTTCACATATGGTAAGTATTATATTATGGAAGTTCGTGAGAGATTATTTGTAACTGGGGAGGCGGAGGAAGGAAGGAGTTTATTTTTTGAAAGAAACTTCTCACCAAAAATGTCTAGCTATTACTCTTCTCATTCTCTTGTGTTTTCACTCTTCGTTTAAGTTTTCCATTTGGACTTTATTTTGATATATGACATGAGCTTTTAGAACCTTTTTCTTTTCCAAATGGTAATTAATTATCCCAGTATCATGTTTTAATGATCTGCCATTTTCTCATTGTTTAGAAGTTCATGTTTACCATACATAATATTTTATAAACATCCAATCTATTTCTAAGTTTTCTGTTCCATTCCATTGTTCTGTCTATTCTTAGGCCAAGGTCATAGTGTGCATTATTCAAGCTTTATAACATGTTTAGTATAGGACAGTGCAAATTATAGCATTTTTTACAAAATTTAAAACTCTCTTCTTTTTCCTCATCCAGGATAGCTTTATTACAAACACCAAATATATGAACAAAAACCTCCCACGGAGACTTTGGAATTGTCATAATTTCCCTTTAGACTGTAAACTATATAAAGTTTCATTCACCTTTATTCTCAGTTGCTAAGTAATTCTTCCTAATTATCTTTTACTCCACAGTCCCTTAATATACCTGACCCTAATGCCCCATCTCATAGGACCACACTAAACAGAACTGTCAACGCAGGTCATCTATTTAAAACTCGGTCTCATAGACCAGGAGAGTTGTAGCACCAAAGGAAAGTTGCTTAGACATTAAAAGGAAAAAAGACAGTTTCAAATGCAAATTGAATTAGCAATGTAAGTTAATAAATCAAGAAAAATAAAAATTCACTTAACCTTTCCTTTGTATTGATTTATATAGTACAAGCATTTTGAAAATGAAAGTATTTTAGATATTTTATGATTATTAAAAGATTTGTTGGCTAGCCTGGACCAATAGAGCATTGCTCTAGAGAACAGACCAAAATATAAATTCCCTAACATTCTTATTTATAATAAACTCTAAGAGCTGCACTGGGTTCAGATAGCCATCTGCCAGAGCTTTTCCCTAAGAACACCTATGCAAGCTTTAGTTCTTTCTGAACCTTCTACTTGTCCCACATTGTTCTTGTCCCTGGCTGTCTGACCTGCAACATCTGTGCATATACAAGGAAGATGATATACATGCTTACAAAAGTACAAGTTTTAGTACAGGATCACAAGCAAATGTATGTATCGTTTCCATGAGTTTTGGAAAAAGAAAGTAAACAATGAACTCGCTTACATTTTCCAGAGAAAGTTCTGGAAAATCAGCAGATACCAAACTATTTATTTTCTATAAAACTTGATAAAACTGAATAATTAGGGTGCTACATTTATTCAGGTATAAGCAATAACAGCTTGCTTAAAACTTTTTCAGTCCATTCCAAATAACACAACTCATTCACCCTTTTCTCTCTAGGCACCTAAAAATAGGTCAAATTTCTTATTCAAAAGTCCAAAGAAACTTACCTATATATGTTGTTATGCTCTATTCAAGAACTGGGTTGAAGCAAACCAGGTACCTCTTGGATAAAGCATTCAAACTAATTCCAATGGAAAATAAAGGGCCACATAATTCTGCTGTGAGATATAGGATGAAGGACCAGCCATGAAAAGAGGCAAACACTCACTCACAAGCCCTTCTGTGTGATGTGTATGGTTTCATATGTATTGATCTCAACCTTACTCCTTCTTTTTTTTTTCCTTTGGACATCTTTATTGGAGTATAATTACTTCACAATGTTGTGTTAGATACACTTTGTGTATCACAAAGTGAATCAGCTATACGTATACATATATCCCCATATCCCCTCCCTCTTGCGTCTCCCTCCCTCCCACCCTATCCCACCCCTCTAGGTGGTCACAAAGCACTGAGCTGATCTCCCTGTGCGATGCAGCTGCTTCCCACTAGCTAGCTATTTTACATTTTCAACCTTACTCCCTCTTAAGTGGTTAGTTTCTCAATCCCAGCACCTCCGCCCCTCTGGTGTTGAGCATGAAACTCAGACTTTGAAAGGTGCACTGCAAGTGTTGAAGGACTACCCCCAGTTTCTTTATATATTTCCTTGGCAGCTCTTATGTAGCACCAGGAAACAGTCCCATCTCAGAAAAATCATCACTAGGGATTCTTCCAGGGGTCTCAGGACTTGAACATGCCCCTCATGTGTTGTTGAGGGGTGCTTTGCAAACAGTGTTGCTGAAAATATCTGTGTAAGAACTGAAGTTCTTACTCACCCACAGAATCACAGCGTTCAAGACCAAAAAAGCTGCCTCAACCATGCAGGCATCAGACTGAGGCTATAAACATGCAATGGTCACTGGACCCTTAATTCCAAATAGGTCCTCTTCACAATTCTCTTTTCCACAACTTTTGAAATGTCTTATTTTTCCCAATTTCAAGTGACAATCACTCTATAACTGGCTATAATTTAATTTATATGTAAATTAATATTTTCATTTTCATTTATGTTTCAATTGAGGCTGAAAAAAGTCACTATGTCTGGTTTATTGAAAGCTAAAAGATTGAGTGTCTTCTTATGTAAACTAAAGATAGAATTCTAAATTATATTTATACTTTACAATTTAGTAAGCTGATTATATTAAATTGGACTTGTGACATTTTCTAAAATGTCCGGAGTTTTCTTACTCAGCACATTTTTAGTTCACATTTCTTATTAAGAGCTCGTGAACTTACTGTATCACATTTTCTTTTTTCTGATCCCACACTGAAGTCATAGTCATCACATATTTCTTGGCAATTCCAGGAGTTATCTGCTCCTTTCAAGACAGCCTTGTTGAATGCAAACTTTACTTGGACTTCATGGAATCACTTATTTCTTGTGATATTTCTGTAATATCACACCAGAGGAATGAGAATGTTCTATGGCAAAGATCTAGGGAAATAAAATGTTCTATGGCAAAGATCTAGGGAAATAAAATGTTCTATGGCAAAGATCTAGGGAAATAAAATGTTCTATGGCAAAGATCTAGGGAAATAAAATGTTCTATGGCAAAGATCTAGGGAAATAAAATGTTCTATGGCAAAGATCTAGGGAAATAAAATGTTCTATGGCAAAGATCTAGTAAAAGTTCTTACTTTCCCAAGATCTTTGTCACAGAACATTCTCATTCCGCTGGTGTGATATTACAGTAGAAGTTGACAAAACTTCAGTGACATAGAGACTCCAACGTACAGGGTCATGCAATTAAAATTATGTATAACACTGACTAATTAAACAAATGCTCAGGAACACATAATTTAGTATCCTTTTTATGCACTGACAATTCAAAATAGATGACCTGAGTTTAATGTTACTTATAAGCAGTTAAGGTTTTTAAAACTTTTAAAATAAATAAAAATATACCCAGAAATTTAGACAGGTCTTATAAACAATAATAACTAGCATTTATACAGTTTTTGATGTGCCGAACACTTTATCGGTCCATTTAATCTTTACAACAACTCGAAGTTAGATACACTCGGCCCTCGGTATTTGCAGAATCAGTGGAGATGGAGGACTGACAGTGCTGCCATTTTATAAGGGATTTGAGTATTCGCTGATTTGGGTATCCGTGGAGAATCCTGGAACTAATCCCCTGCAGATACCAAAAGACAACTTTACTATTATCATCACTTTCACAGATGAAGCAGCTAAGGTACAGGAAGGTGAAGTAACTTGCCCAAAGTCACATAACTCCAGAGGCAGAGTCCAGATCCTGACTCCAAACTCATGTTTTTAACCGGAATGCAATACTACCCTTAAAACTTATTCCCAGGCAGTTTCCATTCAAGTATTACCCAAGAGCCTGACCTTGCTAAAAGTCTATTATCAGATGAGTTATGGACTAATTCACATAGCTATGCAGGATGGAATCCACAGTCATGCAATAACATCCAAAGCTCCATCTTGGCCCAAAAATAACTGCCATGCAGGTCCTAAGTTACAAATGCAGGATTTAGCATATAAAAATATAAGAGGCCCAAGTAAATTTGAATTTTAGGTAAACACAACTTTTTTAACATAGGTATGTTCAGGCCTCTGATATGGTTTTCTGTTCCTATATCCCCCTCTTCCCCAGCCAACCAGCTGCCCTGTGATAGCAACTCCTCCAGCCCAGTGCCTAAGCCATGTGACTTAATGGACTGAATTACAGGACAGCCCCCCGTCCAAAAGGTTTAATCCATCTCTTTATATTTCAACTGAAGCCTGAGTCGCAGAAGGTAGGGTATTTGGATGCCAAAGCATCAGCAAAAATTGTCACAAATTCTGAAATGTCATTCTCACTCTCACCATTCTCCTGGTCCCCGGTTCTCAGTGCAGTGAAACATTCAGCACTTCACATTGAGAAGAATGTGTTTCTGATTCTATCACTTTCTGGATATTCAGTTTCAGTCATAAAACGTAAAGAGCAGATGGACATGGTCTTTGAACATCTGAGGACAGAATTTGGTCCTGGATGCTATGTATCTGATAGTCTTAAAGCCTACACTGGGGATCAGGCCAAAATGCATGATTTCATGTAAAATTAATTACCAGGTGAGCTTCTCATTACTGAGTTCACAGTGGCCTTGAAAAATATTGTCCCTCGAGGTATGCCAAGTCAAAATCACGCAAAGTGCTATTTAATTGATGCATTGAACTTAAAAGCAGCCAACTCCATCATATTAGCCCTGTGTTGGTCACATCAGCAACTACTCAACAAATAACTTGTTGACTGATTGACTGAAGGGATATTGGAAAGGTACTGGGTGACTCTTTCTGCTGTATGACAAGATGTCCTTTGCAAGGATGAACCCAGCAGGGCAACAGAAAGCAATTGTGGAAGCTGCTGAAAATTATTCATGAGAGCCAAAAAAGAAGAGAAACACATTATCTGCATTCTGCGCTGGTTGTATAAGCACTGGAAATGGAGTTATCACAGCAGCAAGGACAGAGAAAATTGCACTGGATTGAGAGGAGGCTTGGATTTTGGTCCTCTGCCAATAACCCTATTGGAGGCCACGGACAAGTTCATTTACATTCTCTCTGAAGTTCAGTTAAACATTTTCTAAGGTCACTTCTATTCTTTAATTTTATAATTTTTCTTCTGACTCAGGTTTATATGTATTTAAGCATCAAGAAATTTCAGCTTTCTGTCTCTTCTCAAGTATTGATTTGCTGCTTTCACTCCTCAACTTTCTAAGCAGATCCCATACTTGAAAAATGTCAATTTCTTATGAATATCCCTACTTCTAATTGAGTTCAGCTAGCTAGATTAATCAGTATAGACCTAGAGCTGTCATACAATCAATCCTTCTTATAGGCATTCATTCTTTTAGTTCAGTGAATGCTGAAATTCTAGTCAATAAATATTTAATATTTATTAAGAACCGCCTACATGTTATGCACTGAACCAGGTACTGGTGAGAAGGTCTGTTCTCTCAAACAGCTTATAGTCTTGGTAGAGAAATAGAAACGCAAACAGAATTTCATCAAATTGTGGTACATTCTGTAACAGAAGTGTTTACAAAGAGCCGTGGTAGGCTAGAGGGAAGGTGACCATCTCCTATCTGAATCAATCAGAGAACTTGTTCACAGAGCAGGGACAATTTGAGCTGAACCTTGAAAGATGAGGTTGTCAGACAGAAGAGCTAAAAGAGGCATTCCAGGCAGAAAACACAAGATTATTCTGCAATGATTCACACAACTGATAAAGGCTTGAGGGGAAAGGGAGTTGGAGAAGCCAAAGAGGCCATGTTGATAGCTAAAAAGTCTCAGAATGAAGAGAGAAATGAAGAATCAAAGTAAAAAAAATCATAAAAATATATTAAAATAAGTATGTATGTTTGTAGGGCAAAGCTTGAGGGGAGATTAAGAATATGAACCCCTGCCTTAGAGAAAATCTCACTAACCAGCACAGAGAACAACAGGATCTTTTACAAGCCAGTCTTTAGAGCAAGACATTTGGTTGTAGCATTAACCAATGATTCTGTATTGAGTTTCTCATTTTGCATAACAGTGGGTCTTCACAAGGCTTACTTCTTGACCCCCAAACTAAAGCTACCCTTCCTTCCCCAGCAATACTCTCCATCATGTGACCCCATCAATTACACCTTGTAAGTGCATCGTCTATAACCTGTTTATTTGCTTTGGACATGAAAAAAATATGGTTCCTTCCACAGATGCTATCATTTGAGCTTGTGTTTCTCTTCTCCAGTAAAGAATTAATCACGTGTATGCTCCAAACCTGGCAGTGCCTAGAGCAGTGTTTGGCATATCAAAGCCAAAAATCCCATATTAACATCTTGGAGCAGGAACCACATTTTCTCCTTATATGCACTAACCATCACAACATCTCAATTACCCAGGGGCCTTGTGACCCTTTGATAAATAGCGGCAAAATTTATTTCTTATTTGTATTACTCTTTGTATTTTAAAAATCCCTGAAGGATATGGCTCCTAAATCCTAATGAAACCTGTTTCCCCTCTCTACTAGAATGAGTTAAGGTGCTGGAATAGAAACAGATGGGGAAAAAAAGATATAATTAGGAATCAGCAGAACAGTGGCTTTCCTACTTGCATTGCATGGTTCCTTTCATTGAGTATAATGTATGAGCTTCAGTATAATATGTAATATGGTCATCAATTTTAATTTTGCCAGTCTTTCGTTTGACTATTGCTGCCATTCCCATCTGAATCTTCAAAGGGCATTGTCAGGATGATTATCACAGCCACCAGATCTTTCTCCTATAATATCACTGAATCTGATCAACTTATTTTCTTTGCAACTTGGGATCACAGGTAGAAAGCTATTGCACTCACTCTGATAATCATCTTTCTCCAAAAGCACAAATTTTAAAAGCAGTGATTACAGACCACATATTCTGTATATAACACATTTAATATAATAATTAATAATATGAATACAACCCATTTTAGACAGATTCTATTCCACATTGAAATGGCTATAGCACATGGGATTGAATACCCCTGCCTCTACTCAGTTAAAGCAGAGTTTACATCTCAATTGAGGACATAAGAAAAGAAAGCATTCTCAAACTTGGCCACTTCACCAAAAAGATCTCTCTGATATTTAAATGTTTCACCTTAAAATAACTGTCCCAAGTGCATATGAAAGCTAAGAGTCTCCTTCTTTCCTCTAATGTTGTGTTTTGCACATTTTTACTGTACACAAGCCAAGTTTACGGAGAAATCAGTAGTTAGTGCTAGAATTCATGAAAAAAATGTTATTCCAGTAGATGTTTTAGTTCAAGGGAGATGCTTTTAACGCAAGTTTATATGGGCAGATTTGCTGAATTACCAACTTCAGCGGATGTTTACAGTCTCAGAGTTCACCTGAAATTCCCCAAGAAGTAAAAGGCAAGGCATTTTTTTATTAGGTTGGTGGTTATTTCCTTTTCTCTAAAATCTGAAGAAATTCACTTAGTGTCTGATTATTACTTTATCATCTGATGGATGTGCTTGCCCTGGGATAATAAAATATACAAGCGTCTTCCCCAGTTATACAAATGAAGTTATGAAGGAAAACTACGCAAACTGTGAGTTCTTGGTTTCCTACAGTAAAGTCAAAGCTTAATAGACAAAATTTCTATTTTGGCATCCTTGGTGGCTTAAATCCATGTCACTCATTATTTTCAAATTATTGTTTGAATTATTGTTGAATTATTGCTTTCTCACGTAATTAATAAAGGCTCCCATAAAATAAACATACATATTTGCATTATCTGTGCCTCTGAGATGAATTTATTATTGGAATTTACTGCATTTAATGGAAGTACAAAATCATCACCTAAATTCATAGTTTTGTGAATATAACTGACAATATATGCTATACAGTTCAATTCTTTTTAAACACTTTCAGACTCACACACATGCATACACCATGAGATTATAAATAATGGCATTTTGCATGGTAGGCAATTACTTTCTGAATAATCTGTGTCCATTAATATTCTCATAAGTTATTGTGTTTACAAACAAATGAAGACTAGCATAACTGCAATACTCACAACAATGAGTTAACAGCATGAGTCCCCAACTGACAGGTAAGACAGTAAGAAAGAATACTTATTCTTATTCACCACTGTACCCAGTGCCTAGAACAGTGCCTGATTTAAAAAACATTTGTTTTAAAAAATGAATAAATAAATCCTCTATAAATATTAAGTGGAAAATAATTTTCTCCTTTTGAAACTCTTTTGTAGTAAAGCGATGTAGGGGAGGATATATTTTGGTTTAAAAGAAAACAAATTTGACTTACATATATTTGACACAGAAACAGTAGCCAGGTGGGCAGGATTTTAAGGTGAATATTTCCCCTTTACAGGAGAATCTATAATTACCTAAATGTTGAAAAATCACAGCGATTTACAGTTGCTGGAAAACCTTACATGCAGCAAGTTGTGGTAACCAAGGAGACCAGTGTGGATGGGCTGTCACAAAGGGCACAGTAATTCAGGTAAGCATACTGAACTCAAACTGTCTTTGGAACATGTGTCTGAGGGTGACACACTTACCTGCTCATATCTAAGGACTGCAGTCATCTCTCTGGTTGAAGACACTTGGTCTAACGTATCAGCTTGTGGAGAAAAGAATGCAATGTGCCTGGTTCATGGGAAAACATAGTTTTCCATGAAGTGTTAATTCTTGGCCAGCTCTGCACCAGATGCATTGTATGCTAACACCCCCATTTTCTCTCTTATGCTGAAAATGTCTGAGTTCTACAACTTTCCTTTTGTGTGTGATGAGTATGAAAACAGGGTGATGGAAACATGTGACACATTCATTCTAACAAAACAACTTCCTAGCTAAGTAACTCTTGACATAAAACAAGGAATTTGATTTTTCTATTTATCCTGCTCACCCTCAGCCTGGCCTAAGTCCAAAAGTCTAAGTAAGGTTGACTCTTTTGGTCCAGGGTAACTCTCTAATCCCCAGCCCCTACCCTTTTCTCAGACCTGCTCCAAGGCTGTTACTGGAGGTTTTATTGTGCTAATAAGAAGTTCTGGATGGATAGGGTCCACCTTTCAGATTTTTTAATGAAATCAGAAGATGTCTGCTCGTGGACTCAAAAACTTTTGTTTCATAACTGCTACAGAATCCCACTACATCTTGGAACCTAAAGATAGGTGTATGGGGAAAAAAGGAAGATAATGATAAAAAGGAATATTAAAGTGGGAAAAAAAGTCAGAGAGTTCACACTTGAGGGGTTTTTCCATCCTCCCGCTATTTTTACTTGCTAACTCTGCCATCTCTTTACAGATGTTGTCTGGCTCTCTGCCAGGGCGATTTACACCATGCTGGTCACACTGTCAACTCTGGCTCCACTTTCCCTTCCCAGTACTGCCAGAAAGGTGTCACTGGAAAAAGCTGAAATACTGTATGTGAAAGTCAAAAATGAAAGAACTAAGTGGGACATCTAGCCTAGGGGACGGAAGGCTAAAGAGAAGGCGTGTAATGGTATTCAGACAGGTACAAGGTGCCTGCTGTCTCTGTGGAACTATGTCTTCAATTAAGAATGAACTTAACAGAAACCTGACGATGTCACCAATTGGAGGGACTTTAGAATTTATCCAGCCCAACATCCTCACTTTAAAGTAAAGACATTTATGGTTGAGATATAACCCTTAGAGGCTAAAAAACTGAACTTGACAATCCACATCTATCCTGCAAAGGAGACTGATGTAGTGAGGGCATGGTCAGACTAATACTTTATAAGTGTGTTTTCTATTATGCAGGATGATTTCAGGTGGTACAAAGGCAGAAGTGTATTTTAATAGTTATGTATTTACTTCTCCCATATATACTTTAAAAAATAGAATCAGCACGGCAATTCAGTAATATATAAATTTCCTGTAAGTGAAAATAAACAAATCCTATGATGTGACAAAGAGAAATTGTTCTCTGGGAAATGTGGCCTAGTATTTGTCCTTGAGCTTCACTCCACCGTCCCTGCCACCTCCTTAGCATTGGAATGGGGCTGAGGTGGAGGAAACTGGAGCTTCTTTGAGAGACCAACAATGAGGAAGATTTTCCTAACAACAGAGGTCTTTATTTTTAAGGGCAATTGGGTTACTCACTGAGGTTATGGGAATTCCTCTAGATGTATCCCTGGAAATGATTAAATCCAGCCGTCCTTGAAACTATGAGACATTTGATGAAGTCTTCACATGTTTCGATCCATAAGTGTCTGTTATTATTGAGAAAATGTGAAAAGTGATAATACGGCCAAAAAGTAACAATACATTTAATATCTAACGTGTATCATGCGGCAGACAGATGAGGTGTAAGTTAAAACCTCATATTAGATAATCCTAATTTCCTATCACAATTTTGGAGGCTGGTAGCAGTAAAATACGAAAGAAATAAACAGACTGAGAAAAAAATCTAGGTTTGGGAAAGAGATTTTCATCATTATTATTTCTATAAACTATATGGACTAACATTCCCCCTAAATCAATCCAAGTGTTAAATGACAGTATTTCAACATTGAGCTTCAGCCTCTTTGTAGTTAAAATGGGTGAAGAATAGGTGCACCAGAGTTAGGTCTTGTTTCTTTTAGCAAAGCTAAGCTTGATCTAGATACAGCCTGTTGTGGCACTTATGAAGACGTGGTCCTGTAAGAAAGTCAGCACAAATGACTGCTTCCTACTGCTGAGCGTGGAAAGGAATCTGGTAGTAGCTTTGGACCACTCCGTTTTAGGGTAGCTGAATGTCTGTACCACATTCTCCAACTGATCTTCGGTGCAATGGTGTCATTGTACCTAAGATTCCTGCTCATGAATTCTCTACTCACTCAAGTTAAAGGAATCAATATTGAAAGAAAAATAGCATTTGGTTGTTGATTTTCATAAATGACTCCAGGACTTTGAGTTTTGCAGGCCTGAGAGACTTGTGACAAACTCAGGAGATCTCCAGCTACTCTCAGAATATGATCAGAATCCAAAAGTTTCTGCTCAGTCACTTCTCAAGAACAGCAGTTGCCTTCTAAGATTTATTCCAAGTCTCCTGGCAGAGGATACACTGCTATGCTTTTTTTAAATTAGTTTTAGGCCACTAAATATAATTTATACCAACGCTCTCAGGCGAATTACTCCTGGAAAACTTTCCCATTACCAAGACAATGTGTCAACTGACTTCTAGAGTAATAACACAATTGACCTGTCAAAACACACCTTGAATCTATAGAAAATATGTTATGCTATTAATGATTTATATTTAACTGACTTTCCCATTACTAGCTACCGCCCTCTTTATTAATGTGAGACATAGGACAACTCAGGATCCTATGAAGTTAATAAAGGGCTTTATTTACATCTTTTGAGAAGGGATGCCAGGGGCTTCTTCTAAGATCAAAACTTTCAGTAGAGTTAGCATAACAGATTCTTGGATATGCAGTGGAAAAAATTATAAGTGAAAATAAGGATTCCGGAGTTAACCTGTAGCAACAAATTACACACACACACACACAACACACACACAAACACATATGTTTATTATTAGGCAAAAGTCATCAATAAAATGTTGTGATCATGCAAATTATAAAGACAAAACCAGAGACATGGTTAAGTACATACTTTTCTCATTTTTCTTTGTACAATAGTCTCTAATTTGCAACAATAGTAATAAGTCAGGCTAATCGGTTTTCTTACCAAAATAATAAACATTGATTGAACTGAAGAATTTTGTTTGTGACTCGTTGTGCCTGCTTTTAAGCATTTTGAAAAGCAACATGCTTTTTGCAAAGTCATCACTTGATCCAGACGTTAAGCGGATTCTCTAGGTTAGATCATCTAGCCATGTAATTGAAACTTGTTTTACTTTACGATTCAGCTCATCATGTTTCTTTTCTACTATCTTTGATTTCTTTGACTTGATGCCAGTTGACATAATTATCAACATTGACTTCAACTGTGTATATGGATTTTTTCTGTTGGGATCTCACCTCCACACAAATCCTAAATACTGGAAGGCCCCAGTATTTAATCCTTTGATTCTGTGGCTTTAAATACCTACTCTGCACTGTTGACTGGCAGATTTTTATGTCCAGCCCAGCCCTCTCCCTTGAAACACAGACCTATGTGCAATTGCCCACTTCACATCTTCGCCTAGGCATGCATTAGGCATCACAAACTTAATATGACTAAAACAAGTGGCCAATCTTCATCGTCCTGCTCTGCCCAATGTCTTCTCCATCTCAGTTCATAGCAACTCCACCCTTCCAAAGTCTTTGCCCCAAATCAGTGGCTTCATCTTTGAATTCTCTCTTTCTCTCACACCCCACATTCAAACCATAAGCAAATCCTATTCATTCTACCTTCAAAATAGTTTCAGAACCTGGGAACTTTTCACCACAAATACTGCTACCAAGCTAGTTCAAGCCTCCATTACCTCTTGCTTGGATTTTTGGGATAGTCTCCTGTATGGTTCTTCCTTTAATCCTTATGTCTTGTAGTTTATTCTCACTATACAATAGCCAGACTGATCCTTTTGTAAGTCATACCATGCTCTTCTCTGCCTCAAATGCTCTAATGGTTTTCCATGTCATTCGAAGTAATAGCCAAAATCCCGATGGAACCCACAGGGTTATCCCCGTCCTGCCCTCAACAGCTCTGACCTATTTCCTTCTACTCTTACTCTTGCTGGAATCCAGGTATCTGGGTTGTGAAGAAAGAGAGGACAGAAGAATGAACCACAATGATAGACAAAGAGTTTAGATTCCATGGAGGGTTTTTTTCCCGCAGTAAGGCTTCTGCATGGCTCATTTATGATGACAGGGAGAAGTCTGGTTATAAAGAAAGCAGCACAGCTCCTGGCCATAGCAACTGTGCACTCGTCGCGTCCTCCCAGGACAAAGGTTGGGTCTCTTTCATCTTTTGCATTGTGAATGCTAATGCAGTACCTAATATATAGCAAGAAGATTAAAAATATTTGATATGTCATAAATTGCTAGAGAACACATAGCTCTTTCAATAATTTTGGCTAAGTCTTTTGGAAAATATCATGAAGGGTATCTTTAACAGTTAACGGTATGCCATACACGATATCGATTACTTTCATGCTAGTTAGGGACGGGTTCACCAACATGACAACACCCCTAACACTGTTAGCCTACCAGTTCCTAGGTTCCCCTGTTAATGATCAAGACACAAAATGCCAAGTTGTGTGAGTAGTTGAGAGACCCCATTTCTAGGCTTCATTTTAAGGGCTTCTGAATGAGGAACTTTTTCATCAAGGCCCTCATTCGTGCAGAACCTATTCTCTACGTCTTTGAATTTATAAGGAGTTTCTTGGTCAAACTTTCTAAGCCTGAATATCTATATCTTATCAGTAAAATTTCCCAGAATTTGTTTCCTGTATCCTACTGACCCAAAAGAGAACTCCTTTTCTACATATTAAAAACATCATTTGCATGAATAACTGTTCCTTTAATTTCTGGGACATGAAGTTCTGCCCGCTTACTAACTAGAAACTTCTCCTGAGGCATTTCAAATGTTGAATTGAGAAGCACATTAGGGAGCTTCAGCATGAAATTTCATATCCAATATGATGCAGCATCAAGTCGCCTAAGAACTAATACTAATGGAATAGTATTTGGAAAGGTGATGCAGTTCTGAAGTAGCATAAGCATCTATACTTTTATCAGAGTATAAAAATCTCTATAAATGTCAACCTTCAACCACGACTGAATGGCAATGGTCAATGGGACATCTACAATATTTCAACAGCTTCAGAAAATGTCTCAGTCCTAGTTCAAGTGTGGACTGGATGTAAAGATTTTATGATGACACATATTTAGGCCCTAAAGACTGAAGAAACATATGTTTTGTTTTCCTTATTTTTCACATGCTACTCATTTATTTTCCTCCAGGTCAAATAAATGAACAACCGAAATCAAAATGACTAATCAAACTTTTCAAAAAGCCTTCAAAGTAGCCAGTTTTATCACAGTGTTTATCCATAGCATTATCCCCTCTGTTTCTAATACTTTTCCACCTTGTTCAGAGAATTCCTACTTATTCTTCAAGGATTACTTCAGGTGTCAGTCACCCTCCTACCTCCTCTGAGGAACCCATCCCTTCCCCACTCACCACCACAACCTTCACCAGGGCATCGTTTTCTCTTTCCCCTCTGATCTTACAGCAACTCTCGTATTTATTCTGTCCATATCTTTCCAACTAGACTGTGATCATCTGGATGCCAGAGACCATTTTTTCTAACCTTCAAATTCTCAGTGCAAAGCAAATAAAGTGTTAAACAACATTTGGGATTTTAAGGAATGAAAGCAACCAACATCGTAATGTCTTTAGATCAGTTAAACAAAGCTTCCCTTTTATAGACTCTATGCTCTGCAGTCTTGAATCTCAAATATCACTGCGACCTGAGCAACAGTCAGAATGTCTCTGCCAGTGAGCATGTCACGCTCAGTGTGCATTTTCTGGCATCTGGGCTGATCTTCTTGGCCAGAATTCACTTCATGTGGATTGAGGACAGCATTTATAGGAGAAGCTGCCCTATCAACTTCAGTAACAAAGAACATTGATCTTTCCTAAAAGTGGGATCACACCACCTATTCTCACACAGATTCCCTCTAGCAGAATCCCATCCTCCTTGAGACGTGTTGGACTGTAGAGAACAGAAAGCGTCATCCGTAGCTCTTTCCCACCCACTTTTCTGTAACAAAATTACCTTAAACCAACTTATCCCGTAGTCCCTGCTGTCCTCAAACCAAAGCAACTCTCAAGGTGACAGAAGACTTGATCCACCACCATGCTCCCAGCACACAGAAACTCTAGACTATTCCTTTACGTAAGCATTGACCACAAAAGGACAAACCAAGTAAAAGGATGGCACTGACTTGAAAAGGAGAGAAAATTAGTTTAACTGGTACAGACACTAACTTCACTACTCAAGAGCATTATTTCATTTCAACGAATAAATATGTGCAGCAATATGCTTCCTTGACTTGTTATTCCTGCTCCATCTGAAGCACTTGGAAAAGGCAGGCAAATATTTTGGCGCTGGGAGGGAGCGGCAGCAGTGGCTTTAAAAGTCCTAGAGCAAGTAGGTGAGCAGGAGACAAAGAGGGTGTCTTTGGGCCACGTTTCAAAGTACAGCTTCATTTTGTTGATGTGGCTGTTGTTTTATGTTGTAATTCTATTAGAAATGCTGGGAAGGGGAATACTGGATTTTTCTGGGGTCCTCGCATGCTAATAATCATTCACCACTGACACTTGAACAATTTAATGCATTGGAAAATAAATCTGTGTTTCAAATCCTCTACACTGTGGAACTTTGTGTTCCCAGCTTGTTCTATTTTTGCCGTTGGACCATTTCGTTTTGAAGACACACTTGGGGAAGATGACAGCATTAATTTAGCTAACAATATTCACTTTGTTTTCATTAGTTGTTTTGTAGTTTTATATTTTGATGATTGATCTGATAAATGTATAATACCCAGAGGGTGCCTCTGTTTGTATTAATAACAGCATCTCATTCACACTTCATCAATGATAGAACAGCTCAGCTTCACTGTCAAAGGAGTATGAATCAGAAATGTTCATGAGAGGCGGAATACTTTTAATGCAGATGGAAATTATAGGGAGGGTGGGATGAGGTGGGTAGGGAGGAAGAGTATAATCTGAAGTACAAGACACGGTGTAGGGGCAGCAGACATGGGTTCTCTAAACAACTGACTTGGGCAAGTCAATTAAACCATCTAAACCTCAGTATTTTCCTTTTCAAAATGGGTATGGGCAAGTTACACTAGAAAAAATTCATGATTCTATAATTGTATACTTATATACGTTGAGTTTATAATTGTATCAACACTATTAATTGAGCGACGATGACCCTTGTGATCCCCTAACAGAAAACTTTAGAAAGAAGAAATGATGGTGTAAATAATTTTTGGAAGTCAATAAATTATAATAACCATTTATTGGATGCTTATGTGACAGGCATTATGCTTTCTTATGCATGTTATATTATTTTATCACCACTACCATATTGTTCTATGGGTACTTCATCCTTATCTTAAAAATTTTTAAATCTAGCCTCAAAGGGTTTATGTAACCTGCCCAGTCACATAGCTAGAACCAAAATTCATATCCAGAACTCTCAGACTTCTAAGCCTGAGCATTTAACTATATCACCTCTGAGTTAAATTCTATAGCAGCCATATTTATAAAGTTTCATCTTCCAAGTGTACACTGCAATTACAAGTGTCCATATCTGTGTCACAGAAATGCACACCATTTCGTTGAGTCCATAATATAGAGATATGTTCTACTATACCACATTACACAATTGGTAGAGCAGGGGGAGATAAAGGTAGCCTTAGAAATAAATACTTTGGAAAACATTCTAAGAAAGAAATGATAAGTACTTGAATTTATTTTATTATTTGTTTATGTATGCTGTCTCAGAATGTCTACATCCAGGAAAATGCATGTGTACTTCCATTATTATCCTCAACACATTAGATGAAATCATCTTTACATGCGCATTTCCCTCACTAGACTTAATATTTCTGAAAATAAGAGCCCAAGCCTTATTTATCTTTAAATTCCCAGCATGTAACCCAATGTTATACAAATACAGAACAGTAAACATCAGCTATACATAATTTAATGAATAAGCATTTCCCCAAAACCAATTTATCCTGAAAATTTCCCATGCTACCCCTTCCTTTGTGTATCTCTGAAAGAAGAAAAAAAGTAAAAAAGAAATGTCTAATTCTACTAGAGTAGAAAAGAGAAAAAGAAACTGAATATTTAAAACATGGTTAAGCATCCATGGGAAGGAGAAAATAGTGCTATCAGAATGAGACTAAACCTTACCAAAAGGAAGGTAGTCTGAAAACTATTTTTTTAAATGTGTATGTTCCTTATCTGATATAATTTATAGGAAAAAATTTAATAGTGTTTTCTACAAGATGGTTTATAATGACTTCAAGTACTTATCAACTCTACCAAAAGGGAGTTTGAAAAGTGGGCCATTAAGATCCAGATGACCGATGGGGAACTGAACCCATTAGCAGCTGAGGGAGCATGGCCTTAGAAGACACCAACAAAGCAATTTGGTCTTAAAATATGATGTGAAAACTTAAAGGTGTGAAAAGAGACCAGAAGTAAGAGCTCTGCTGTCATAGCAGGATCTCTGTCCTTGGTCATCTTAGGGGCAGGTAGCCTATCTTGCTCTCATTCTCCCCATCCTCCTTATTTATCAGTATCCTAGAGTAAATAATATCCCAGCATAATTAAGTATATGGAAAATGAATCTATAGTCACCCCAGGTTACATTTCTCATATATTTAGAGAACATGTCTACATCAGTGGCCATGAGTCATATCAAACAAATGACCATTTCTCCTTAACCATGCTCCTAAAATTATGTACAAAAATAGCTACTTAAATCTCCACTGAGTCCTTCTATTGTCTTTGAATGCTGATTCAGAAGGACTATTTGGTGTTTAAAAACTTCAATGCCTTCTTTTCTAGTCTTTTTCTTATTGTTTTGCATGGGAGAATATAGAAATCTAAGTCATACTGCCAGGGACTCACATTAGCATAAATATTTCTTTTTTCTATGCAATTTAAAGGTGAACTCTATGATGAAGAAAAAAGAATGCAATCAGTCGTCTTTTGCACAATGGGAATAATCCTGTGTAATCAATAATAATTTTGCATAAAAGTGTTTAATTTTAAGTGATCGTGATAACATTAAGTGGTACCATCTTTGTATTTCTCCTGCTTTCATTAAATTGCTCCTTTAGCTGTGTCACTACACAGACAGGAGTACATTGATAGGTACCTGAGCTTGTAGAAATCAATGAAAAAAACTCACTGTGGTTCTTTCTAGTTTCTCCCTGCCCTAGATCCTCTCTCTTCCCTTTGCTGCCTTTCTCTGTGCCCCAGGAGACTGATCCCTACCTACTGCATCAGCCAGGATCCCTTCCAGCTGTTCCCCGCAGGGGCAGCCAACGGGAGGCACTCCTCACAAGAGATTGAAGGAGAAGAGGGAGTAAGAAGGTTGGGAAAATGTTTCCGTCTCCCTCTCTGCTCCCCCATAACCCCAGCTCCTGCCTGGTAGCCCCTCCTCATTTCTCAAGCTCTCTCTGATTCCAGAAACACCACTGTCTCCCCATTTCCCTTTAGACCAGGGTGTGGTCTTGGCTTCCTGCTGTTGCTTGTCTCGGTGTCTAATACCCTTTCTGTTCTCTGACCCAGTAAGCCAGTTCTGCATTAAACTCTCTTTATTGGAGTGGATTCTGTTTCCAACTAGGCCCTGACTGATCAAACTGTGAACTTAAAAGTAGATCAACTTAAACTTTTCCCATTCCAATCCCTTAACTCTCTTGAAATATCTATGAAAATAATGACCCTTCTCTTTGTGTAATTGAGACTGGGATGAACCAGTTCAACAGTAACGTAGCCAGAAGGGATCTTTAATCCTGGTAATCAGGAAGCTTACTGATGTCCGCAAATTTTTACACTGGACAACCACTTCTCCTTGCCCCCGCTCTGGAGTCACCATTCTTGCCAACAGCAATGGGACACCATATGCCCTTTTACTGCAATGAGAACAGAGAAGGACAGAGCAATACTCGGAGGTCAGAGAGCAGTGCTGGAGTGATAACACCTTGGAATCTGAGACAAAACAAAAACTCTATAATTTGCTGCAAATTAGTTTGTGCCAAAGGTTCCAAGAACTTTTGGGATGTTGCAGCAAATTCTTACTGAGCTGAGGGAAGGCAATTCATAGTCTTTATTTACCCCACAGATAAAGCAATTACTTATGGGGTGCTGCCTCAGATCCCACTGGGGGTGACACAAACTAAATATATGTTATATGTACCATTTAGCCTGTCTGAAATCTAGAAGTTCTGAATTCAAAAACTTAGATAAGCCTAAGGGTTTTGGATAATGACTGTGAACCTGTAATGGCTCTTCGTGGGGATTCAATGAGATGCTGCATGAGAGGACCATCACAGAGTGGGCCACCTGGTGACACTCACTGGAAAACAGGCTTTCCCAGAATCCTAGAAACTCAGAAGCAGAGATTCCATTCCAGGCCCAGACACTGCTTGCTCCCTGGTGGACGATGAGACCTTGCAGACACCGAGTTGGATTATAGAGGCAAAGAGGTTACATAAGTCCTTCCAGAAAATGATGTAAACCCTGAATATTAAAGGGCAGTGTCACAGCAAGAACGAAGATGTATCCTCTTTGTGTGGACAGTGCCTCAGGCAGCTATAGGCTCCTGTTAGTTTTGGGGGGAAGCCAAGGAAGCTATGCTGACATATGCTGTGTCTGCTCCTATCCTGTGTGGCCACCTCCCTTCTGATTAGGTTTGCATCCCTGGCTAATTAAATTAGGAACTTAATCTAACCGTGCAGTAGTGCAGTATGTGCATTGGGAGTGGGTCTCTTCCTATCAGTTGCAACCTGGCTGAAGCGCTGCAGTGCTCAATAAATATTGCTTATTAATGTCATCTTTAATCATGATTGTTTCCTAACTGGCAGCAGGCATTTTTCAAAATTGAAGCTTTCTTAGAAATCAGTTGATTTACAGCATAATCTTTGAGCAATTGCAGATGCAGAGACTAAAATTTCACTGTAATTTTGACTAAAAGCTTGATTGAAGAAAGCGAAAACGTCATCCCAGCCTGGGGTGGGATGGGAACTATATCAGCAGAACATATATGATGAAGAGACATCTAGACTGGACCATAACGGAGACAATTCCTTTAATGGTACATGACTAGGGATTTTACCAATTTCCAATAAGAATCAGAAGTTAATTTCAAAGCCTGAATTATATTCTTCAGAGTTACTTATTTTTAATTATGCTTAAATTAACTTGCAAGAACAGTACAGAGTTTTTATTTCACAGGATAGGTTTAGTCATTCTCATTTTTTTTTTTTTTTTTTTTGCCTACACATTGTCTTCAGAGTTTTAGATGATTAATCTTATTGGGGACCCCATCTGTAACTTCAATCAGAATTCTGGTGCTCAGAATGGGCAAAGCAGATTAGAGCCACTCTCAATGGTAGCCTCGTATCTGGGGGAATCACCTGTGAAGATGACCCAATAAATGGATACAAACACCCCTCAGACTTGCTGATGTTAAGGAGGAGTTTGTGTACTTACCAGGATCATCTGACAAGATGGGCAATGGGGTAAAACACGTGACTCACTCTGCCTCAGTTTCATTTATAAAATTAGGGAGTTGCACTAGAATATTTTTTCAAATTTTTTCTTTCCGCAGAACTCTTTCCTTATATTATTTTTTAAAGTAGGAAGCCCAAAATATGACATAAAAATAGAGGCATACTGTTTGAAGCAGGAGTTGAGGTGCCAAGTCAAAACTTAAATACTAACGATTTTCATATGTATTTGCCTGGGGTTTTTACATTTGGTCTTCTGTATAATTCTTTAAGATGGTGGTTCAGATGTCATTATGTCATTCCTCTTCTGTGCAAGCAGGAAGCACATCAAGAGTTAAGTAACTTGTTCATAACCACACAAGTGACACCATGACTTGAACTCAGGTCTCCTGATTTAGAATAAATATGCAGAGGTCATTTGCAATAACTTTCCTTAGCCATCAGAAAGTCTCAATTCTAGTCATTGTCATTTCTCTGTTACTAGTTCCTAGTTCTAACTAGATAAATACCTGGTGGATGCTCTAGAGGTCTGACTGTAACCTTCCTTAAAGCAGTTCACCTGGCATTTCCAGGTAGTGTGGTCAATGTTGTTACCTGTAGAAGTGCAGCCTAGCTTATTCTGGAGCATCAATCTACAGTTAGAGAACTTCTAGTTCTGGTATGTTTGACAGTCCGTAAGGGGAAGCTTTGAGCACCTAATCCTATTAAGCATATTGTGTTTTATAGATGTGGGGGAGTTGGAGGGGAGGGAAAGAAATAGAAAAAAAGAACACAATTAGGTAGTGCATCTTATTTGTAATTTGCTATTTTCTTTACTCTCAGTTCATCTCTTGGAGCTGAACCAACAATCTGCCTCCTTCCAAACAAGTTTATTTAGTCAGCATAACCAGTGCCTTGTATAATAACCAGACATTGTGCCTTGTATAATAAATTCTCTGCTCAAAATGATCCTAATAATGCAGTCTTTTCAGCTTTGAGGGAGGAAAATTAGCCTTAGTTAGAAAAGGCATTTCTATAATTCACTTTCAATCATTTCAGTGTCAGTAACTACATATATGTACATAAATCAATTTTGGATCAGACCTTAAGTGGGATCATTGGGAAAGAATATCAGGACAATGAAATAACAGAATAAACAGAACCACAGCCCATATGGTATGACTCTTTCACTTCTCTCTTCTTTACTTTTTGAACCCAGTGTTTTTCCCTATCAATGAATACTAAAATAGCATTATTAAAAGAGATTATTGACCTAACCATCCAAACCAATGGCCCTTTCTTCAGTTCTTGCTTGCTGTCTTTGAATTCCACATAGCATCTGACTCTAGTAATCATCTTCTCCTTAAAATGCTCTCCTTCTTTGAGTTTGTGGATATGAAGCTATTACATTTTTCACCTTTCTGAAAGTCCTGAGTTTTTCTTCACTTGCTCCCAATGTTAAGTTTTTTCCTCTTTTTCTCTTTATTTACCTTCTATCATATCTATCATATCTAGTTTCCAGCTTCAAATATCATTATAGGGAAGGCCTCCAAATACTAATAATTGTAAATTTCCTAGTGGAAAGAAATGAAACAATGGGAAGAAGAGACACAGGCAGTGACTAATCCACATACTGCTAGTCACTCACTGGAAAGAGAATCCATGTGTTTCCTGGAAAAGGGATAGACTAGATTTACAACTTATGAGCTGTTCAAATTTTTACCCTTGTTTATAAAGCTAATAGTGATCCCCTTCTGCTTTTGGAGTTTGGGCAAGTTTCCTCTTTACATAAACTTTGCCTCTTTGTTTCTCCTTACTAATACATAGTTATGGGATTTTGAATATTGACTCATTTCTTTCATGTCATGCTACATCGAAATAGACCATGCACAAAGCAAACTTAAGCAAGAGAACTTACAAAAACTAAATATGAACCCATATGAAAAATTTTTTAATGAAATTGTTTTGGTAGTTTTATGGATATCCTTCCCAAATCTTTACTTGCATAAAGATTTTTCTTTTTATATAAATTGAAACATCCATGGTAATTTTAAGGGAGAGAGTACTGAAATGAACATAGGTCCTTGAGTCAAGTCACAGGTTCATATAGAGGTTTCACAACTTTCTAGTTCAACGTCAATTTCTTTATTTCTGAAACAGAATTATTACAAATGCCTGTTATGATTCTTAGGAGGATTAAAGGTAATGATGTAAAATGCCTATAACATAGTAGATTCTTATAAATAGTAGTTACTCTTATAGTATACCACCTCCATAGTGGAGAAGGAGGACCAGGAGGCTAAAATAAATCTAAATGAAATGAAGGAAATCAGACTGTGATTCAACTAAAATCAAGAAGTCAAGTTGAAAACAGATCAAGATATCCTGAACTATACTTTTATTCAGTATTCATAACAAGTATAATTACAACTATTATTTAAGTTTTCTTATTTGTGTAATAAGGGAAAGAGCTAAACAATACGGCAACATCCAATACAGTTAAAAGCTCTGGTATATGTGACAAGAAAAGTTAAGAATTTAAGGGCTGCCTGGGTGGTTTGTTGCTCTGTGCAAGGTTGTCAAATAGGTTTTTGTATACTTGCATTATCGGATTATTTGATTTCAGACTTATGGTGTATGCTATTAGCCTATGAAATATTGAAAAGAATTTAAAGGCTGGATGAGCACAGGACGGTTAACAGAACCTAACCAATGAACCTATCTTATCAAGTTTAGATGCAGGAAGGGAGGGGTCAGGTGCTCTGTATCTGCCATCCCTGGTAGTCTGTGGGTATTAGATTGCATTTGCATAGCTGTATAGGTAGGTTATTTTTTTTCAAATGTCTCTGAAACAAACTTTGATGTAAATGCTTTGTGCCCCAACAAGCCTTAGTAGACTCAGATCTTCATGCGGTGAAAAGATGTTTCCCCTGCTTCAGAAATCAATCACTGCAAACAGCAGAGGGAACTTAAACTGCCTCAGATTGGTGTCAAGCTTAAAGAAAAGAGAAAAAAACACCTTGCTCCATGAGGATGAACAGCAAAATCCTAGCAACTGACCTTTGACTGAGTGGTTATAGGAAAATGCTCTATTTGCTCCCCGAGCCAATTGAATCACAATGCTCACTGTACCCTGGAAAAATATCAACTTCAGATAGAAAAATACGGAATAACTGAATAGAATGTTTGATCAATTAATGGCGTCCTCTTAACCACATCTTTAGCAGGACAGGCCTAAAAGAGTAGGCCTATGACAAGAGCTACAAAACAGCTAACCTATCTTAATTTGTTCCTAGAAGGTCTTGGGTACATCTCCTAGAAAGTGAACAAAGAAATCATGATACTATTTAATCAGTTTTCAATTACCCAGAAGTTGGTAATCTTATTTGTGGATGGTTCATATCTCTATTCTCCTTCTGCTCTCTCTGGCTGAATGCCTTTTGGCTATGACAGTGTCCATGTGCACTTCCATGACAGAGGGGCAGGGAGAGATGTCAGCAAGCGTACAAACTGAGAGACCCATAAAAGTGAGAGAATAGCAAGCACTGTGGCTAAACGAGGCTTATGTATTAACTGCAGATCTAAAAATTCCATGCTTTTCCTAAAATCATACTATGATGTCCTACCAGCTCAGGGCTTTATATTACCAGCATTCAATAAATGTTAGTATAAAGAAAGTACAGAACAGTGATAAGAGTCCAGGGCATAGAGTTGGGTTACCTGTGTTCACATCCCATCTCTAAACTTAAAGTTGAATGACTTACTTACTTGACGTCTCTGTGCCTTAGTTTCCTTATTTGAAAAACAGCAACGTGATAGATTGCATTGTTATCAAAATATGGGTTGAAGGGGCAAAGTCTGGAGATGAGAATGTACCAAGGGAGACAGATTAATTAAATTTCTGCCATTTTCACAGCTCCCAACGAACAGCAACAAGGGCAGCTATCTGTGGTGGAAAAAACATACACACTTTCCCAAACAGAAAGTCCACAGACCATGTGACATTCTTCCCAAGCACCCTTTCACTGATGTGATTAGTTCACCATGAAGAAGGTGAATCCGTAATTGATGTATATGCTCCTTGGGAGGAAATAAACAACAAGTCGGTCAATAGAAGCATCAAAGAAGAAATTTTAAAATACCTTGAGACAAATGAAAATGAAAAAATAACTTCCCAAAACCTATGGAAAGCAACAAAAGCAGTTCTAAGAGGACAGCTCATAGCAATATAGGCCTACCTCAAGAAAAAAGTAAAATCTTAGATAAACAATCTAACTTTACACCTAAATAACTAGAAAAAGAAGGATAAGCAAAGCCCAAAGTTAGTAGAAGGAAGAAAATAATAAGGATCCAAGATGAAACAGAGAGTAAAACAAACAAACAAACAAAAAACAATAAAAATGATCAATGAACATAAGAGCTAGTTCACTGAACAGATAAAGAAAATTGATAAACCTTTAGCAAGACTCATCAGGGAAGAGTTTTGGCCAAATAAATAAAATCAGAAATGAATAAGGAGAAATATAACTGATATCACAGAAATACGAAGAATCATGAGACTACTGTGAACAAATATATAGCAATAAATTGGACAACCTAAAAGAAATAGATAAATTCCTAGAAACCTATCATCTTCCAAGACCAATTACTAGTAAGGAGATTGAATCAGTAACCAAAAAAGTCTCAACAAACAAAAGTCCAGGACTAAATGGCTTTACTGGTGAATTCTACCAAACATTCAAAGAAGAATTAATAACAATCTTCTCAAACTTTTCCAAAATAGAAAAGGAAGGAGCACTTCCAAACTCATTTTACGATGTCAGCATTACCCTGATACCAATCAGACAAAGACATCACAAAGAAAGAAAATGATAGGCCAATATTCCTGATGAACATAGATGCAAAAATCCTCAACAAAATACTAGCAAACTGACTCCAACAATACATTAAAAGATCATACACTATGACCAAGTGGGGTTTATTCTGGGGATGCTAGGATGGTACAACATCTACAAATCAGTCAATGTGATAACACCATATTAACAAAATGAAGGATAAAAATTACATAATCATCTCAAAAGATGCAGAAAAAACATTAGACAAAATTCAATATCTTCTTATGATAAAAACTCTCAACAAAATGGGCATAGAGAGTACATACCTCAACATATTAAAGGTCACATAAGACAAGCCCACAGCTAACATCATACTTAATAGTGAAAAGCTGAAAAGCTTTTCCTCTAATATCGAGAACAAGACAAGTATGCCCACTCCCACCACTTTTATTCAACACAGTATTGGGAGTGTTAGACACAGAAATCTTAGAAGAAAAATAAATAAAAGTAATCCAAATTGGAAAGGAAGAATAAAACTGTCACTGTTTTCAGAATACCTGATTCTATACAGAGAAAACTAAAGATGGCACCAAAAAAATGTTAGGACTAATAAATTAATTCAGTAAATTTGCAGGATACAAAATTAATATACAGAAATCTGTAGTATTTCTATATACTAAAAATGAACTACCAAAAAGAGAAATTAAGAAAATAATCTGATTTACAATTTCATCAAAAAGTATAAAATATCTAGGAATAAATTTAACCAAGAGGTGAAAGATCTATATTCTGAAAACTATAATACACTGATGAAAGAAACTGAAGGCAACACAAACAACTGAAATGATATATTGTGCTCATGGATTGGAAGAATTAATATTGTTAAAGTACCCATATTCCTCAAAGCAATCTACAGATTAAATGTAATCCCTATCAAAATACCCATGGCATTTTTCACAGAACTAGAATAAAGAATCCTAAAATTTATATGGACCACAAAAGACCACAGATAGCCAAAGAAGCCTTGAGAAAGAAGAACAAAGCTAGAAGTATCATGCACCGTGATTTCAAACTATACTACAAAAGCTATAGTAATCAAACAGTATGATACTGGTACATAAACAGACATGTAGATCAATGGAACAGAATAGAGCCGAGAAGTATACCTAAGCTTATATGGTCAATTAACCTATGACAAAGGAGAAAAGAACATACAACAGAGAAAAGACAGTCTCTGCAATAAACGATGTTGGGAGAACTGGACGGCTACAATCAAAAGAACGAAACTAGACCATTTTCTTACACTGTATATAAGAATAAATTCAAAATTGACTAAAGACTTAAATGTAGGATGTAGAACCATAAAACTCCTAGAAGAAAACATGGGCAGTACGCTCTTTGACATTGGTCTTTGCAATATTTTTTGGATCTGTCTCCTCAGACAAGGGAAACAGAAGCAAAAATGAACAAAGAACTACATCGAAATAAAAAGGTTTTGCACACTGAAAGAAACCATCAACAAAATGAAAAGATAGTCTACTGAATGGGGGAATATTTAGAAATGATATGTTTGATAAGGGATTAATATCCAAAATATATAAAAACTCATACAACTCGACATCAAAAAAACCCAAACAGTCCAATTTAAAAATGGGCAGAGGACCTGAATAGACATTTTTCCAAAGAAGACACACAGATGGCCAACAGGCACATGAAAAGATGCTCAACATCACTAATCATGAAGGAAATGCAAATCAAAACCACAAAGAGATATCATCTCACACCTATTAAGGTGGCTACTATCAAAAAGACAAGAAATAACAAGTGTTCGCAAGTATGTGGAGAAAAATGAACCTTAGTGCACTGTTGGTGGGAATGTAAATTGATACAGTCACTCTAGAACCGGTATGAAGTTTCCTCAAGAAATTAAAAATAGAACTACTAAATGATCCAGCAATTCCACTTTTGGGTATTTATTCAAAGAAATGAAAGCACTAATTCAAAAATATATATACTCTCCAATGTTCATAGCAGCATTATGTAAAATAGCCAAGATATGGAAACAACTTGTGTCCACTGGTAGATGAATAACTAAAGAAGATATGGTATATTCATACACTGGAATATTACTCATAAAAAGAATGAAGTCTTGCCATTTGCAACAACATGGGTGGACCCAGAGAGTATTATGCTGAGTCAAATAAATCAGACAGAGAAAGACAAATGATCTATGCTACCACTTATATGTAGAAGCCTAAACAAACAAACAAAAAACTAATGATCAAATCAGAAGCTGACTTAATAGATATAGAGAACAAGCTGGTGGTTGCCAGAGGGCAAGTGGATGTGGAAGATGGGAGAAATAAGTGAATGGGGATTATGAGGTACAAACTTCCAGTTATAAAATAAATAAGTCACAGCCATGTAATGTACAGCATAGTAAATACAGTCAATAATATTGTAATAACAATAATATTTTAATAACTTTGTATGGCAACAGATGGTAAGTAGACTCACTGTGGTGATCATTTTGTAATGTATAAAATTATTGAATCAATATGTTGTCATACATCTGAAACTAACATAATATTGTAAGTCCATTACATGTCAATTAAAAAAACACACATAAAGAAAGCAGGAAGAAATTAATAAAAATAAAGAATAAGATGGTGAATTACAAATAGAAAAACCATAGATTTAACTAGTAAACATAAGGATGAAGAATGTGAGAATGATAACGTGACTCACCATATTCTGAGGTTCTCTTGAAAAAGGCCTGAAATATTTTTCCTCCTCAAATCTCCAAAATTTTCCTCTATCCCATTTTTATAAAACATCAAATTTTGCTTAGAAATAACATAACATGCTCCTAAAATGTATTCTTATTTCTAAAATGGATAAAGCGCTATCTCTTAGAATTCAGCTCAGCCAAATTAATGTCACCAGACTCATACTAGATAAAGAGGACTGGCATTCAAACTGGAGGAGGTCACTGTTCTCCTGTAGCTCATCTAGTAGGGAAGACAGACCTATACAGAGAAATGCAGTTTTAGGGTAGTCAGCATGTGGTAATGGAGTTAAATAAACAATAATAATAATTCATTGCTTTTTTTCCTTATTGCAGAAGGACAATCTACTCTGTTCAAGACAATTTATTGTACAACAAGCTTTAGCAGGGAAAAACAAAAATTGAAGTGATGTGATTTGAGTGACAGTTGTGTATTAATATTCTAAAACCTATGACAAATCGTTTAATCTCCTTGTGCCTCAGCTCCCTCATCTAAGAAACCAGGAGAATGACTGTACTCACAGTACTGAGCTCACAGCGTGCAAGGTTCAAATGAGATAATGTTCCTGAAAACCCTTTTAAATGTGCTATGTGCAAAAGTTATTTTCATTGACGCCATTAGCATCAAAGTGTAAATGATTGTGAATTTCACACTTTTCTTCCACTTGCTCTTGAAAACCATCTTCAGTCACCACTTTTTGAAGTCAAGACTTTCTTAAATGAATAGTGTACAAAGGATCCTGATTCACAAATTTAATGGTTGCACTCCTTCATCTTAAAGCCATAGTCATACCCCAAATTAGCTAAGATCAGTGTGTGGTCCAGAGTCTAGAGTTCTTTGTAGCCTAAATATTGAGACTCTTTAGGATATGTTGCATTTACTCTTTTAGACTCTATTCATTATTTAGACATTCTTATTAATCATGTAATTACAATGTAATTATAATTACAAGACAATAGAAGTTCTCCAAACTGACCTCAGGTTAACAGATTCTGCTTACCCACAGCTCTCTGCTACAGGATGAACGCTCACACGAATACACCTTTTGAATGTTGACATTCTGTTCCTATCTTTGAGTGATATGCTTACTATGAGTTGATGTCTATTCCTAAACCCTACAGGTGGATTTTACTGGTAACTCAAAGTATGTAATTAAATTTACTATTAAATAAACTAAAAATGTTAAGTGGGAGAAATTGAATTGTATCTATCAATTTGAGGTTGAATGGTTTAGAAAGATTCAGAAATAGGCAAAAATTCACTATCAAATGAGTTGCGGACAAGACAATTATATAAGGTTAAGGGGAAAGAAGATAAAAAATCTAAAGGGATTCTGACATTGGTATTGTGTCAGAAGTATCTAACTTCTTATTCTACTTTCAAGAATATGGAAATTTAGGGTCATACCTTATGATTAATGTAATAAAATAAATCAGAACTTTTATCAATGGACACAAAGAATAGAGTCTAAATGGTCAAAGAATAGGCCTGAGCACTATCTCAAAAGATTGTTGAATGAATGTACACTTCATGTCTTAAAATTTAACATTTTCAATGTATATAGGAGTCATTTTTATGATGCTTTGTTTTGACTTTTTAAAATAAACTAACCAAGTATGCATTATTAAAATATTAATATTACTTTGGGGACTTCCCTGGTGGCGCAGTCGTTGGGAGTCCGCCTGCCAGTGCAGGGGACATGGGTTTGAGCCCTGGTCCAGGAAGATCCCACATGCCGCGGAGCAACTAAGTCTGTGCGCCACAACTACTGAGCCTGCATGCCACAACTACTGAAGCCTGCATGCCTAGAGCCCATGCTCCGCAACAGAAGCCACTGCAATGAGAAGCCTGTGCACTGCAACGAAGAGTAGCCCCCGCTCACCGCAACTAGAGAAAGCCTGTGCACAGCAATGAAGACCCAACGCAGACAAAAATAAATTAATTTTAAAAATTAAAAAAATAAAATATTAGTTTGTAAACTGAAATTATTTCAAAATGAGAACATATAAGAACATACATGATTATTTTAAAATTCCATTAAATGAATAAATATGAACTAATTCCCAATTCAGTCTCAGGTAAAATAATAGACTCTGTAAGGAACAGAAAGACAAATAAAGCTAAGCACCCACTTTCAAGGCTCTGAAAACTCACAGACTTCTTACATGTGGGAAAGTTCTCAGATACCTATGTACCCACTGTAGAACTGAAAACAGAGAAGAACAAAGAGCATTTTTGTCTACTATTCAATCCCGTAAGGGTTAAAATTGCAACCTGCTGCAGTCCTGACCAGCAGTGCACTCTGAGAGGAAATTAAGGTAACAGTATGAGGCACTCTGTGCTTTGGACAAGCAGCCCCCTTAGATAGATGCATATCTCTGGAAGGATTTTTTTTTTTTATTTTGTGGTACGCGAGCCTCTCACTGTTGTGGCCTCTCCCGTTGCGGAGCACAGGCTCCGGATGCGCAGGCTCAGCGGCCATGGCTCATGGGCCCAGCCGCTCTGCGGCATGTGGGATCCTCCCGGACCGGGGCACGAACCCACGTCCCCTGCATCGGCAGGCCGACTCTCAACCACTGCACCACCAGGGAAGCCCTCTGGAAGGATTTTAATGAACCCAGATTCTTGCATCTTCTCCTACATAGAAAAGCACTAGGATCATTAACCTGAGATATCTCTTCTTGACTAGCAGTAATCTTTCACCAAGATATATACTTGAGAGCACAGGTTCTCTAGCCAAAAAATCACATATAAACTGGCTTCTCCCCCTACCTCTTCAGAACAACTTCCTCAGAGCTACTGAGTGACTGTCTCCCAGGCTCTAGTCCTCAGTAAGGCCCCGAATAAAACTTAACTCACAACTCTTGCATTTTTCCTTCAGTCAATACCCTTCAAGTTGTGCAGATCACAACTGGCATAACCATTTAGAGTGGTTATAATGTGGTCAAAATGAAATGCACCCTTGGTTTTGGTGAACCAATCAGACCCAAGCACTGAAATAGCTGATGTTTTACAGTCCGTTTTCTATGTCAGCCACATTAACTACTTTTATTGATAGGAATTGTCACTACATTCCTACCACCATCTAGGTAGGGACTAGTAGAAAATACAATGATTAATAAGATCTCTGAATTATTTGCAAAGTGCAATGGAATGTCTTTGAAGGATTTTAAGGTTAATGACATGATCCAATTTACATTTTAAACCCTCTCAGATTAGAAAGAAGAAAGATTAGAAGAAGAAAGGGTTAGAATGGAGAGAAAAAAGAAAACCAGAAATGATGTCAATATGTTCTGTTATCTCCAGGTTTCTGAAATTGTTTTATCATGTTTAAGGTGTGGTGAGCACATCTCAACTTCCTTATCTCAGATTCTAAGCTCCTTGATATCAGTAATCACAAATCTCACTGCTTGAAAACATATGTCTAGAATTTTTTCAAATTATCTTTATTTATAAGTTTGTCCTAGGGACTTCCCTGGTGGCCCAGTGGTTGAGAGTCTGCCTGCCGATGCAGGGGACACAGGTTCATGCCCTGGTCCGGGAAGATCCCACCTGCCGCGGAGCGGCTGGGTCCGTGAGCCACGGCCGCTGAGCCTGCGCGTCCGGAGCCTGCGCTCCGCAATGGGAGAGGCCACAACAGTGAGAGGCCCGTGTACCGCAAAAAAAAAAAAAAAGTTTGTCCTGAAATTCCTATACACAGTAAAGAATGTGGCAGAAATTCTAATAAGTTGGCTTCCAAATGGCATCTCGCCACCTCTTGCACCCAGAAGCGGCATAAGTCCTTCCTCACTTTGGCTCAGAATATATGGCCACTGCACTCAGGTAACCTAACACACAATAAGTTTAACTCATCACATATTTTGAAAACTACTTTCTCAGCTAACTTTTGAAAATGTGAGAAGACGAAAAAAATGATGTCAGTTCTTTATCATTTTCAGCTACTTCCCTAAAACTAGATAAATTTGGTCTTTTTTTGGGGGCTCATCAGCCAATTTTCAAGGCAATTTGAGTTCACTTTTTGTGAAAGAGTCTTCAGGAAAATATTCTATCAAGGGCTTTGGGACAATCAAGATAAATGACACTCCTACATTTTGCTCATACTAATCGCCCCTTTATGAATCTGCCCAAAAGCATGAATTCCTCTCTCCCAGGCTGCTCTTTATACAATCCTAATGCTGCTGCCTTCTGAGTCCTCTCTGCTTCATGCATTATCACTTCATTCTCTGTCTTGTTCCACTACTGAGCTGCATCTCCCCCTAAGATTCTATTCTCAGAGTGGTTCTGCTTGGGATTTTGGCTACTAGAAATTAAAATTTTGAAGGAATGAAATAACTGATCTTTTAGGTAACCCTCCTCACTGTCATCTCCCAGAGGTTGATATTTTTCTATTTCTTCACTTAAAATTTAGATAATCTGTAAAAAACTATATACAATGGATTTGGGGAAATTTGAGTCTACCCATCGGAATACCTTCTGTTTGTTGTCAATATTTGTTTTTCCTTTTCTTTTTAATTTTTTTTATTGGAGTATAATTGCTTTACAATGTTGTGTTAGTTTCTGCTGTACAATTAAGTCAGTCAGCTATATGTATACATATATCTCCTCCCTCTTTGGTCCTCCCTCCCAACCCTTCTTCCCAGCCATCTAGCTCATCACAGAGCACCGAGCTGAGCTTCCTGTGTTTTACAGCATGTTCCCACTAGCTATCTATTTTATTCACTGTAGTGTATATATGTCATTCCTAATCTCCCAATTTGTCCCACCCTCTCTCTTTCCCACCCTGTGTCCACATGTCCGTTTTCTATGTCTGTCTCTACTCCTGCCCTGCAAATAGGTTCATCTGTACCATTTTATTAGAGTCCACGTATATGCATTAATATACAATATTTGTTTTTCTTTTTCTGGCTTATTTCACTCTGTATGACAGACTCTAGGTCCATCCACATCTCCACAAATGACCCAATTTTGTTCCTTTTTATGGCCGAGTAATATTCCATTGTATATATGTGCCACATCTTCTTTATCCATTCATCTGTCGTTGGACATTTAGGTTGTTTCCATGTCCTGTCTATTGTAAATAGTGCTGCAATGAACATTGGGGTACATGTGTCCTTTTGAATTATGGTTTTCTCAGGGTATATGCCCAATAGTGGGATTTCTAGGTCATATGGTAGTTCTATTTTTAGTTTTTTGAGGAACCTCCACAGTGTTCTCCGCAGTGACTGTATCAATTTATATTCTTACCAACAGTGCAAGAGGGTTACCTTTTCTCCACACCCTCTCCAGCATTTATAGTTTGTACATTTTTTGATGATGGCCATTCTGACCAGTGTGAGGTGATACTTCATTGTAGTTTTGATTTGCATTTCTCTAATAATTAGTGAAGTTGAGCATCCTTTCATGTGCCCCTTGGCCATTTGTATGTTCTCCTTGGAGAGATGTCTACTTAGGTCTTCCACCATTTTTGGATTGGGTTGTTTGTTTCTTTGATATTGAGCTCCATGAGCTGTTTGTATATTTTGGAGATTAATCTTTTGGCTGTTGCTTCATTTGCAAATATTTTCTCCCATCCTGAGGGTTGTCTTTTTGTCTTGTTTATGGTTTCCTTTGCTGTTGAAAAGCTGTTAAGTTTAATTAGGTCCTGTTTGTTTATTTTGTCTTTATTTTCATTAATCTAGGAGGTGGGTCAGAAAAGATCTTGCTGTGGTTTATGTCAAAGAGTGTTTTTCCTATGTTTTCCTCTAAGAGTTTTATAGTGTCCAGTCTTAATTTAGGTCTTTAATCCATTTTGAATGTATTTCTGTGTATGGTGTTAAGGAGTGTTCTAATTTCATTCTTGTACATGTAGCTGTCCAGTTTTCCCAGCACCACATATTGAAGAGGCTGTCTTTTCTCCACTGAATGTTCTTGCCTCCTTTGTGTATTCTTGCCTCCTTTGTCATAAATTAGGTGACCATATGTGCGTGGGTTTATCTCTGGGCTTTCTATCCTGTGCCATTGATCAATATTTTCGAAAACTCACACAGAGTTGTGAAAGAAAGGAAATACTAGACTGCAATTATTGCATGGTGAAACTATCAAAGAATAGGTTTTTAAACTTTCTCTAAACTAGGCTGGAACAGGAAGAAATCACAAATGAGATTAAACATTTTGATTGATAACTCAATGTGAGTGATGTGTGGGAAAAATACTAGGTTGGGAGCCGAGCTTTGGTTTTTCCACCTTTTTGTAGCTGTTAGAACTTAAGATAATGAGGGTTTGTTGTAAAAATATATATGGAAAAAAGAACTAAGGGAATCTTTGCTAACCCAGTAACAGATATATTCTGGATCTCAAAGGAGAAGAACAGAGTTTGAGAATTAGAAGATGGTTTAAGATCCAAAGTCATTTTACTACCAACATTAACTTGTTCTTTAGTTAGACAATCTCTTGCCAATATTGTAACTCAGCTCCCCTCTCTAGCTCTACTGCTAGATATCTTTCAGTTTCTGCTTACTCATGATACCTGTACTTTGAACTTGAATGTATTCACAATCTCTACATACTCAGTTTCTCTTGACCCCTGCCAGCTTATCATCTCTGATACCTGACTTCTGTATCTTTTCCAGTATCAGCCTTCATCACCAACTGGAACACTCTTTGTATTTCGCACTCAAATTCTCCAAGGAAGAGAATCTGATTGAGTGTTCTTTAGTCATCATTTTGTTTGGGTAGAGTTCTCATGCCAGATTTCTCATGGGCTGCTACTAGCCGATAGATAGATCCATAATACAGATGTCTGTTTCCCAGCCCTGACCTAATCAGCTGCTGCTGGTGGGACACAATCATGTGGTAATTTTCTGTACTGTGTTATTCGTGAAGACATCTATCAGTACCTAGTGCTATACACGGGGGACTAGACTTCCTCTCCAGTGAACTTGGTTTCATCCAGGTTCCATTTCCATACCTATAACAGGAAAAGTTGGATGACATGTCCATTAAAGTCCTTTCAAATTCTAAGGTACTATGAGTGCACCTTTTGTATTTGTCCTCATTCTTTCTTTCTTTAGAAAAACAATTTTTTTTAGTTACTACTGTGACGTTAGGTATTATTCTAGATGTTGAAGAAACAGCAGTGACTGAGGTAGACCAAGTGTATAACAAGATTCTGGCAGTAAGAAGACTTTACCCCAGATCAGATGGTACCAATTAAGTGGTTTTAATGAAGGAGCTGCTTAGATATGTTAAGAAATGTTTCAGAACTAGATAAGGAGAGTTGAGGCACCCCAAGGCCAGCAAGAGTGAGAAGCTACCACCACATCTAAAGTTGGATGGGTGAGCAGGACATAATGGTAAACCAATGAGACTTTGAGACATGGAAAAACTATAATACAAGGGATACAGATGCTGCCCAAAGACAAGGAAATTGCAGGAAAAGGCTCCTCAATCTCTCTCTCTTCTCACCCTCTAGTTTACCAGGGCTTTCCATTGGCCAAATCTAACTGAAAGTATGAGAGCAAACGATTTAAGGTGATATAGTCTTCAGTCTCTGAAAGCACACTGCAGCTCCAAGAAAATGGGAAATGGATAGGAGGGTATCAAATGGAAAATAATTGGGGCATAAACCTTACAATCAAGTGGAGTAAACAGATTAAAAACTTAAACTAAAATAAATACAGGGGCTTCCCTGGTGGCACAGTGGTTGAGAGTCCGCCTGCCGATGCAGGGGACACGGGTTCGTGCCCCGGTTCAGGAGGATTCCACATGCCGCGGAGTGGCTGGGCCCGTGAGCCATGGCCGCTGAGCCTGCGTGTCTGGAGCCTGTGCTCCGCAACGGGAGGGGCCACAACAGTGAGAGGCCCGTGTACCGCAAAAAAAATAAAATAAAATAAATAAAGTAAAATAAATACAAAATAAAACAATAAAATTTGATTTTAAAAAAGGAACAAAGGAGGTAAAAGAAGATAGAAAGTGATTTTCAAGGAGGAAGGGATTATTTTAGAATAATGGAAAAAATAGTACATGTTGACAATTTTTGTCATTTTAATAAGTGTACTTGCCTTGGACTTTTTTATTTTGGAATATCTGATATGTGAAAGGAATGTATGTGACATATACAAGTTATGAACATAAAAGAAAAGCAAAAACCCATGAACAACCACCAATTAAAAAAGAAAATATCCAAACCATTGACACTTCTTTGTTCTCCATCATCCTTTTCTCCTTTCTCATTCTTCATCAATAAAACTCAGTAACCTGAGTTTGTGAGTTTATTACTAAATTCCATTCCATTATGGTTTACTACAGGATACTGAATATAGTTTCCTATGCTATAGAGTAGGACCTTGTTGTTTATCCATTCTATATATAATAGTTTGCATCTGCTAACCCCAAACTCCCAATCCAACCCTCCCCTTCCTCTCCTCTCCCTTGGCAACCACAAGTCTGTTCTCTATGTCTGTGGATCTGTTTCTTTCATAGATAAGTTCATTTGTGTCATACTTTAGGTTCCACATATAGGTGATATCCTATGGTATTTGCCTTTCTCTTTCTGACTTACTTGTAGTAGTATGATAATCTCTAGGTCCATCCAGGTAGCTGCAAATGGCATTATTTCATTTTTTATGGCTGAGTAATATTCCATTGTATGTATGTATGTATGTATGTATGTATGTATGTATGTGTATATATATATATATATATATATATATATATATATATATATATATATACACACCACATCTTCTTTACCCATTCATCTGCCGATGGACATTTAGGTTGTTTCCACGTCTTGGCTGTTGTAAATAGTGCTGCTATGAACATAGGGATGTATGTATCTATTCGAATTACAGTTTTGTCTGGATATATGCCGAGGAATGGGATTGCTGCATCATATGGCAACTCTATTTTTAGTTTTTTGAGGAATCTCCATACTATTCTCCGTAGTGGCTGCACCAATTTATATTCCCACTAACAGTGTAGGAGGGTTTCCTTTTCTCCACAACCTCTCCAGTTTAATCACACTTTTTTTTTTTTTTTTTTTTTGCAGTACACGGGCCACTCACTGTTGTGGCCTCTCCTGTTGCGAAGCACAGGCTCCGGACGCACAGGCTCAGCGGCCACAGCTCACGGGCCCAGCTGCTCTGCAGCATGTGGGATCTTCTCGGACCGGGGCATGAACCCATGTGCCCTGCATTGGCAGGCAGACTCTCAACCATTGCGCCCTAATCACACTTTTTTTTTTTTTTTTTTGCGGTACGCGGGCCTCTCACCGCTGTGGCCTCTCCCATCGCGGAGCACAGGCTCCGGACGCGCAGGCCCAGCGGCCATGGCCCACGGGCCCAGCCGCTCCGCGGCATGCGGGATCCTCCCGGACAGGGGCACGAACCCGCGTCCCCTGCATCAGCAGGCAGACTCCCAACCATTGCGCCAGCAGGGAAGCCCCAATCATACTTTTTAATACATGTTAGTTTTGCTTATTTTTTGAAATTTATAAAATTGAAATCTTAAATTCATTCTTTTCAGTCTTGTTTTTACCCCTTAATAATACTTTTTAATTCACCCTTGGTGATACACATTGTTGTAGTTCAACTTCACTGTTGAAAAGATATTTCATTACACACTATTGTATAATTTGTTCATCCATTTTCCTAAGGACATTTTGTTATTGCCAATTTGTTGCTGTTATGATACTGGTGCAAATATTCTTCTATCTCTTTTTTGGATACATAAACAACTATTTCTTTGTGGTATATAAGGCATACAGGAATAGAACTGGTGTATTATGGACAATGTGCATGTTAAGCTTTATAAAATAGTACCAACTTGTTTTTCCTACTGGTTGTATCTTTGTACACTCTCACCAGCAACGTTCAAGAGTTTCCCTTGATTCATGTATTCTCTGTCATTATGCTATGGGTTAAATGTTTGTATCTCCCCAAAAATTCATATGTTGAAATCCTAGTCCCCAAAATGATGCTTACAAGCAGCCCTGAGTTATGATTCTAGACAACATCTCCATGATGAGCATATGAGATGGAACACTTGGCCTAACAGTTACTAAGACTTACTAGAAGGTCATTATAATACAAACAGTATAATATTAATACAAAAATAGACAAATTGACCTACAGACCAGGATGGCTGTAAGACAGACTCGTATCTCAGAATTTAAGGCATAATAAAGGTGGTACCACAAGTCAGACTGTTTAGTGAACGATGATAGGAAAGCTGCTCATTATGGAAAAAAATCCAAACCTATTATCACCTACAAGAATGGAATCCACGTATATTAAAGAAATAAGCCAAAAGAAACCAAGGCAGAAGATAATGTGCCCTAGGGTTAGGGAAGAACTTAAAATTCCAAAAGCATCATTAATAGTTTTAATCACATCAAATTAAGAATTTCTGTGAATCAAGTTAACATAAAGCTGTTGCAGAGAGATGATATTTGCCAGGAATAAAACCACAAGGAAATTATTATCTAAATATACAAGAAACTCATGCATATGAAAAAAGCATAAGAATCTCAAATTTTTAAAATGAGTAAAGGATATCTGAGCCAATTCAGAGCCAAAGAAACCCAATATATAACAGGGGCCGAAAATCATTGGTAATCAGAGGAACACACTTTAAAACAAAAAAGAGAAAACTGTTTAGACCCATCATACTCTAAATACAGAGGGCTGAGTGAAAAAAATAAGGAACCCAATACTATCTATGCAAATTACAACTCATGAAATAATTCATGGCTTACACTAATACTTTAGAAAAGAAGAATATAAACCAAATATACATTGGGGAATTGGGAGTGAGGAGTGGACCAGAGGCCTTGCAAAGAGCAATGATCACCAGATGCCCAGAACTGCAGAGGATTACTAAGGAACCCTTGGCTCATTAACCAAAGCAAAACCATAGCGCACAGGTGAAATCATACTATGTCATCTTAAATTCCCAATTCCATCGTGGGAGTCCTACCCACAGGACACCCAGCTCAGGAGTCCACCATCAGCTAAGCTCTTTGCTTCCCTGGGAATATCCTGTTCCCCAACAGTCCTAATCATCCTTCTATAGGCTGAGGATAAAATGACTCTTTATCTAGTTTTCCAAATATTTATATTTCTATGGTAATATAGCACTAGAATAAAAAAGTGATTTTTTTTTTTTTTTCCCTGGTACACGGGCCTCTCACTGTTGTGGCCTCTCCCATTGTGGAGCACAGGCTCCGGACGCGCAGGCTCAGAGGCCATGGCTCACGGGCCCAGCCGCTCTGCGGCATGTGGGATCTTCCCGGACCAGGGCACGAACCCATGTCCCCTGCATCAGCAGGTGGACTCCCAACCACTGCGCCACCAGAGAAGCCCTGTTTTTTTTTTAATAATTGAAATTTTAACCAAAACTTTTTTGTCTCATTTTCTTGTATCTTTGTATTCCCACCCATTCATTCAGTAGAAGTCATTGCCTCAGGGAAGGGATAATACGGCAGAGAAAATCTTTTTGGTGTTAAAAGCATCACTATGAAGTTTGTAACCCCCAAGCCATAAAACATTATCTCTGGAAAATCAGATAAAGAGCCAAGCCAGCTTGTCCTCAGACTACATAAAAGTGGTCATGACTGCAGGGAACAAGAGCAGCCACGGCAGAATCCAAGTTAAATGATGGTGGGTTCCTAAGCTGTTTCCATCAGAACGGTCTCTGCAGACGGAACTGGGAATCCCAGATCAGACAGAACTGGGCCCCTAGCCCCAGGGCAGTGCCTGGAACCAGCAAGATTCCTGTGTCCTGTCCCTCAGCCTAGCTCCCCAGCATGGCACCAGGACAGGCCTGAGGCCACGTAACAGAGTATCTTGCAATAATGCAGGAAGGGCTTTGCGCCTGAGAGCAGAGCAGAGACAGCCTCTCTGAAAGTCATTTGTAAGATCGTAGCAGATGCAACCAGGGGCCCAAAGTCAAAATGGGAATAGAGACCCCTCCTTTGAGTCTACGTAGATGAAGAATGATTTCAAGGAAAGGTCTTCTCCATCCCTCAAGTCTCTGCCTTCGCTCTTAGACACCACCCCACAGAAAGGAAGAGGCACTCCACTAAACACATGGGCTCTCAATGTGGGACTATCTCGCTCCCCAGCAGACATTTGGCAATACCTGGAGACATGTTTTGTGGTCACAATTGGGGGGTGCTGCTGGAATCTGATAGGCAGAGGTCAGAGATGCTGCTGAACATTCTACGGTGCACAAAATGGCACCCCCCAAACAAAGAATCACCCAGCCCCAAACGTCAGCAAGGTCAAGGTTGAGAAACACTTCCCTAAACTGAGATTAGGTTTTGACGACTTGGCACGGTAAGAGATTTATAATTTTAACATAAATGCTCATTTGTTTTAAATAAAGAAAATTACACCTAGTTCGTGGGCTGAAATGTGGAACCACTTGCTCATGCTCCAGAATATATCCTTTCTCTAATATAAAATAATCAACAATTATCGGTTTTGCATTTAATGAAAAAGTTTTGCGGGGGGAAGAAAAGTTGAAGTAGCTTTAAAGTAAGACAAAGCGCCTCACTCACAAGGAGGAAAAAGAATTGGTGACATGAGGACAGATGCTGGAAGCTTACGACAATATCTGAAGCAAATGAGAGAAGCAAAGGGGTGGGTAGCGGGTGGGGAGTGGGGTGGGGGGTTAGGGTTAGGGGAGAAGAAAAGTACGTGCAGGGAAGTCATCCCTGGATGGAGGAACATTCAGAGGGGAACAAGTGGCTCCTAACTTAGGACGATGGGGACCATGAGCATTTTTCAGAGAGGTGAGGTGGGTTTTCTTCCAGACTCTCCAGCGAAAGTTTACTAAGAAGGTAGCCTGAGAACCTCAGATCACTAACATCCCAAGGAAGAATATCAGCAAAGGGAAAAATTGAAAAGGCTTTCAAAAATAGCATAGGTGAGGGCTTCCCTGGTGGCGCAGTGGTTGAGAGTCCGCCTGCTGATGCAGGGAACGCGGGTTCGTGCCCCGGTCCGGGAAGATCCCACATGCCGCGGAGCGGCTGGGCCCGTGAGCCATGGCTGCTGAGCCTGCGCGTCCAGAGCCTGTGCTCTGCAACGGGAGAGGCCACAGCAGTGAGAGGCCCACGTACCGCATAAAAAAAAAAAAAAAGCGTAGGTGAAAGCAAAAGCCAGAAACAATGAAGAGAGGAAAAGGGGGAAAAGAGAAGAAAAGGAGGAAGGGAGGAGAGGTACAGGGGAAGGGAGGGAGAGAGAGAGATCTAGAAACAATTGCAATGAGTAATAAAGTAAACCAGTCTTATGTTAACGACATGCCAGTGTTCCATTTTTATGCAAAAGCAAATAACTGTGAAGTATCCCCAACATAAACACTGATTAAAAGAGATTAAATGTCTCGGGATGAAATGTCATAATATTACACAGTGTCAGTTTGTGGTGTTCTCAAAATGTTAATGACCTCCAGCTTCAGCTGCTTCCATTACCAGCTATCTCAAGGGAGAACAGCCTCAGCTGCAGGGTTGCCAGGAGGAGCTCAGAGCCTTGTCCCATCTCCTCCCCATTAACAGATAAAATTTCACTGAAAATGATTCGGTGACATTTGGCCATAATTCAGAAGGGACCACATTTTTTAAAAAGAATTTTTCTTTTATCAGAAAGTACTTGAGTTTATCTTACCATTTCAATAATGCTCCAGACCTCATTCAGTCAGTCTTCAGTACTCTTTGGAATAACAGCTTTCTATTCTCTAACAGTGACATTTCCCCAGCAATGGTAGCATCTGCAGAAAATTTAGGAAGTGAGAGTTCATCATTTTACAAACTAATTCTGGAAAAAAGCGTGGGTCAGGATGAATTTATCACTATTTCACCAGGACTGATCCCAGAATTCTTCATAAAGTGTTAGTGTACTCTGAGTGGCCACGCCCCCTCATTTACTTTAATAAAAATCATTAGTACTTCCGGTCTCCACAATTATTTTTGCCTCCAAGCCAAATAAAATAGGCTAACACCCTGTGGTCACTTTATGAATCAGTCATTCTCTCCCACCTATTCTACTGACCCAGTTTCTCTCACACAGCCAGGACACGTGCCATCTAACTGGCTACACTTTTGAACGCATGAACCTCAATGGGTATGTATCTGTTGCCTAGTAATATCTACACTTTCTGCAGTACATAAGTGCATTCAGACATTTATGGTTGGTGCAACTCTGCATTTATTCAACAAATGCTCATGGAGTTTTTATTAAGCACAAGCTCTCTAATTAGTCCCTTCCCTCAATAAATTTCTTAACCTCTGGAGTGGGGTCGGGGTGACAGAAAGAACAATATGGGGCAGGATAGATATGTGCCACTTCCAGGGTCCAGTTACAGTGCTCAGTAACTAACACAAGGAAGTCTTTTAGCTGGAGACTTCAGGAGAAACCTCAGCGCAGGTGGGTTATACAAAATGGACCTCGTAAATTTTGACAGAATGTTGACTGGGATGAACTGAATAAAACATTCTATCTGCCCTGTCTGAATACAGTAGCCTATAGCCACATATGGCTATTTAAATTAAAGTTAAGTAAACCGAAATAAAATTTAAATTTCAGTCACACTAGCTTCAAGTGCTCAATAACCACATGTGGCTAGTGGTGACCATAGTGGACAGTGTAGAAGAATATTTCCATCACTGCAAAAAAATTCATTGGACAGCTCTGTTCTAAGTCGAAGAAACGGGATAATTACGAGAAACCACAAGTGTTTTATGGATGTCTGGAGACCAGCAAACACCCCCCATTTGCTGGTGAATCATCCTTGTGAACGTGCTCCTTCCTATGCTCCATCACAGCCATCACTCCATTGCAAGGTAGAAAGTCATCCACACAAGAAAACTACAAAATGCATAAATACAAGCAAACTACAAGCTCCCTTTTGAATCTGTTTAAAGGATTGACCAGGATTGGGGATCACAGACAGTTCTTGATCTCTTTCCACCTTGAAAGCACAACCAATGTCCTACTCAGTTATTTTGGCCAGTCATTCCCAGGTATGAATTAATGGGGGCTTACTGTGTTCTGTGTTGATGATTCATCACCATAGGCCAGTGAAGCAGAGTAAGTATCAGAAGCAGTGAACATTACTGGTTGGAACAGTACAGTGGATGGGGCTTAGATCTACTCACAGGAAGGGAAAATAAGGCTTTTGATGAGAAAAGACAATACCCGGTAGTATAGGCATTCTTTCCACCCCTGCAATCTTTCCACTGCTGATGTTTCCTGTCATTTTTACATGAGGACCCAACCTTTACCTTACACTATCTCGGGCATTTTATGTAACTTAACTCAGGCAATTTTCAGATGTCAGTCTCTACAGGATGTGCTGTGTATTTTAAAGAAATTTTACAATATATTTCCATTCACAGCATTTTAAGATGTAGGCTTCTATGACATGTGATAAAGAGAAATCTCTTCCCTGGTGGGAGGTGATCAAGATACCCTCTTCAGGTTCTAATAGTGAACGACCATATTTAAAAGGTGTGCACGTTCTGTGAACGTTAAAAAAAAAAAAAAAAAAAAAAAAGACTGAAAGTTGAGATCCTAAAGGTCAAAAGTAGAGAATGGAGAGAACGTAAAATTTTATTCTATTTTTTCCATAATCAGAAAATAAAGTTTTATGTAAGTCCCTTTGATTTGCTAAATAAACATATTTGTGGATAGGAAATTCAAGAGACCTTTGGCATTTGAAGAAATCAACTGTCTCAGTATTCAATTGTATCAATCACACAATGACACTTGGT